>NC_142937.1:16393829-16668829 GCF_046866305.1 Octopus bimaculoides
CTGTAGAAACTCTGCCAAATCAGACTGGAGCCTGGTGTTGCCATCCGGTTTCACCAGTCCTCAGTCAAATCGTCCAACCCATGCTAGCATGGAAAGCGGACGTTAAACGATGATGATGATGATGATATATAGATGTATATAAATAAATATATATATATAGATGTATATAAATATACATGCATATATGTATATATATATATATATATATATATATACACACACACACACACACACACACACACACACACACACACACACACACACACACACACACACACACACATATATATATATATATATATATATATATATATACAAGAAGAGTTTTTAACTCTTTCAGCCTTTCCTAGTAGCTGATATGTTGCATGGAGACGATTTTCTTGTGTAGCTTCGTTGGATTGCATAGAGTTCCACCGTTAATTTTATACTGTGTGTGTATACATATATATATATATATATATATATATACATACACACACACAGACATCTACATATATATATACATACACACATATATATATATATATATATACACACGTATATATATGTAGATGTCTGTATATATATTTATATGTATGTGTGTATATATATATGTGTATGTGTTTGTATATATATATGTAGATGTCTGTGTATATATATATATATATATGTATGTGTGTGTGTGTATATATGTATATATGCATACACAAGTATATATATATGCATATACATATGTTTATATGTATACATATACTTATGTATATATATATGAATATAAATATGTGTAGATCTATGCATATACATATGTGTATACGTATATATAAAGACAAAGCTAAAGTTACCTTCTCGAGTCATACCAACACAAGGGATGTTTCTCGATTTCATGGCGTATATATATTGCCTACCTGGATGTGATGCTGGTCTACCACAGGGTTACTCTTTTTTGCCAGCTGAGGAGACTGGAGCAATGAGAAATGAAGTGTCTTGCTCAAGAATGCAATACATTGCTTGGTCCAGGAATCGAAACCACAATGTTACAATCTTCAGTGCAACACTTTAACCTTAAGCCACACGCCCCCCACATACATATAAATGTTGAAATGTGTGTGTGTGTGTATATATATATATGTGTGTGTGTGTGTATATCATCATTATACACACACACACACACATATATATACATATACACACACACACACATATATATATATATATATAAATATATATATTTAGGCATATATATATATGTTTATATGTATGCATATACTTACGTATATATATATATGCATATAAATATGTGTAGATCTATGCATGCACATATTTTCACATATATGTGTATATATAAGTGCATAGATATATATGTATGCATATATATGCATATACGTATGCATATGTATATGGGTATATATATATGCATGTATGTATACATATATATATGTGCATGTTTATGCATGAATATATATTTGCATGTATATACATTCGTACATGTGTACATGTATATACGTTTGAAAATATAAATGCATATATATATGTGTGTATATGCATACAGGTATATACTTGAGTATGTATATGCATGAATATATATGCACATATCCATACATATATATGCATATGTATTCATATACATGCATGTATATGTGCATTTATATGCACATATATATGTATGCATTTATATATGCACATGTGTATACATTTCCCTGTGTGTGTGTATATATCTGGACGTGTTTGTATTTCTGCATATAGCTGTATGTGTGCAAATACATGTATACATCTATGTGTGTGTGCATGTATGTATATATATATATATATATATATATATATATATATATATATATATATATATATATATATATATATATATATATATATGTGCATATATATGTATATATCAATATATATATAAATGCATGCATATGTGAATGTATATATGCATGTATCTTTATGCATGTATCTTTATGCATATATACATGTATTTATATCCTCATGTACATGTGTGTGTATGTATGCACATGTGTATATATATATATATATTCTTTTATTCTTTTACATGTTTATGTCATTTGACTGGAGCACCTTGTTAAAGGATTTTAATTGAAGAAATTGACCCCAGGACTTATTCTTTGTAAGCCAAGTAGTTATTCTATCAGTCTCTTTTGCCAGAAGGTGTAGTTTAAAGAGAACATAAACACATTAACATTGTTCATCAAGTTATGGCGGGGAGGCATACAAAGACACTCATACATAAATGCACACACACACACACACACACAAATCCACTCACATAGCTTTGGTCAGCCTGTGGCCATAGTAGAAGACACTTGCCAAAGGTACCACACAGTGGGACTGAACCCAGAACCATTTGGTTGGGAAGCGAGCTTCTTACCGCACAGCTATGCCTACATCTTCTTACCACACAGCCACATACACAAGGTATATGTGTGTGTGTGTGTATATCTATGTATGCGTTATGTATGTATATATATACAGGGTGCAATGGGTAAATTGTTGCCATTTTAAATTTGTAATTTCGTGCATGCACATTGTTCGTTTTTGATTTTGTTGACTACAAAGTATAGTAGAGTCAGTTGGGCACTGTCTTTGAGAAAAACAGCACCATGACGCAATTATTTCTGCCAGAAATTTGGAAACAACATGCTGAACTGCTTGGCATTCATGCCGAAAGCTCCAGTGTTCGGGTGTCAATCTGAGGACAGTGCAATCTGAGGACATGTACGGAGAGTGATAAAAATCAAACATCCAGTCAGCATCATAGTGTTTGGAGTGATCACTAGTGATAGCGACGTTATGCCTACTTTTATCTTCCCATATGGCCTCAGACTCAACATGGAGGCTTACATTAAGTACCTGGAGGAGGTAGTGCTGCCCTGAGTCAAGAGGGTGGCTGTTGGAAGACCCTATGTCTGGCAACAGGACTCCTCACCATGCCACACAAGCAGGAGAATCCAGTCATGGCTGTCAGACAATTTCTGTGTGTTTATATACATATAAATATATGTATGTATGTGTGTGTATGATCATTGTCAGCATTATTAGTTAATGTCCGTTTCCCTTTCTGGCATGGTCTGAACTTTGTGACATATGGTGAGTAGAGTTGCCATGGTGAGGTCCAGTATCAGATGTGACACTTTTTACAGTTTGTAGCCCTTCCTCATATCAACTACTTTATGGAGTCTACTGGGTGCTTCTTCTGTGCCCCAGGCACTAGTGAGTTGCTAGGTTAGGTGCAAGACAGAAAAAGAGCAGGGAAAACGGGTAAAGAGAAAAGGTGTGTGTGTGTGTGTGTGTGTGTATTGATATGTCAATTTGTATATGTGTGCATATATGTATATATGCATGTGTATATGTATGCTTATATGTGTCTGTATGTGTGTGTGTAATATATATATATATATATATATATATAATGTATGTGGCAGTGAGTCATGGGCTATGACTACTGAGGATATGTGAAGAATTTAAAGAAATGAAGCCAGTATGTTTTGTTGGATGGGTCATATGCAACAGAGTGTAAGTGATTTGAGAGAAAAAAATGGGTATATCTAGCATCAGATGTAGTGTGCATGAGAGAAGACTGCACTGGTATGGCCTTGTAATGTGTATGAATGAGGATCGATTTGTTTGACTAAAAAATCCTTCAAGGTGGTGCTCCAGCATGGCTGTAGTCAAATGACTGAAACAAGTCAAAGAATAGAAAAATAGATAGATATGCAAATATTTGTATGGATAATGTGTGTATGTGTAAATATATATATATATATTATTTATTTGAGGATACAATACATATTTTTAAGTGCCACTAAAAATTTCGAGAAATATCTCAAACCATCAGGCACAAACCACATATATCTGTCTGTCTGTCTGTCTATAGATATGGCAATGGAAGATGGAATATACAAGAGTTTATTAATCACAACAATTGTTTTGACACATCTAGCATCGATCCCTCATGGGTGGGATACTCAACAACTGGTTCAGGAGCATCTGGCGGTGCAGATGTTTCTCATTAGGTGATAAATAGACACAACTCGTTAAAATAACTGTTCCACAATGTAACTTCTTGTTTTGTAGAAAGGAAAGTAGCCAGACAGAGGAAGTATCTTCATTTACATAGAAGATCAAAAATAAGATCACAGATGGAAAAAAAGAGATAGATAGATATACAAATATATGTATATACAAATACACACACACACATTCACATATATTATATATATATATATATATATATATATATGTATATGTGTGTGTGTGTGTGTGTGTGAATGTATATTTATGTTTATATATAGATTTGTATGTGAATGTATATTTATGTGTATATATAGATTGTATGCGAATGCATATTTGTGTGTATATATAGATTTGTATGTGCATGTATAGATTTGCTTGCTTATATACATGTATATGTGTATCAATGCCTGTGCATATCTTTGTGTATATATGTTGTATGTGTATATGGATAGATAAATGTATTTGTATATATATTGTATATTTGTATGTTCATGTCTATATATGTATTGTATATTTGTATGTTCATGTCTATCTATATATGTATTGTATATTTGTATGTTGATATGTATATATATATATAGATAATGTATTTGTGTATATATTCGCATGCAAATATATGTGTATGTTGACATGTGTATTTGTGTATATATTCATCTGTAGAAATATAAAAATGTATATATGCGAAAAGATAAAAAACCCACACACACGACTATGCAAACCTGAAGTGGGAACAATTTGCAAGTTAGAAATTCATGAAGAAGTAATCCTTTCCGGATTAGGATCATCAGTTTTTCTTCAGCAATAATAAATATCTGTGTTTCGTGTGTGTGTGTGTGTGTGTGTTCTCATATTGATTTCATTGCATTAGGGTCTAATAGCTCTTTTTAGCTGTTAGTTTACCCACGCAGATGATTTGTTTTTAGTGGTGTAGGCTTGTATACATCAAGCCACACTCTTTAGAAATGCTGAAAGTTGGTTTAAATGTTTGCCACAAACTGAATGAATAATATACCTCAGCTTTTTCTGTTAGTGTTCCCCATCTGGTTCAGTCACCTTTTCCATGGCTAAGAGCAGTGGTTTTCAACCAGGGTCACATGACTGTTTGAGGTCCATGTAAGATTTTGTTATTAAAATTTATGTGCAATTAATTGCTTGTACTTCTACAAAACACAAGATATTTGATTTTTCTTTATGCAATCTATAATAATAAAAGCGAAATTTTATCTGTCTGGGACCCCTGTAGCTCCGTATTCATTTGCTCTACATAGACATATACCTTTTTTGAATCAGGATGATCCTGGGATTGAAAACCTGCCCTTCGTTTGGTTCTTGAACATCCAGTATTGTGGTCTTAGGTTGCTATTTCTAGCAGGTAAAGCTTAGCTGATTCACACCATCTTGGTTGGCATTTGTCAGATGACATCGAAGATCAAGGGGGAGATAAATGATATTTGTTTCATGCATTTTATGTCGAGATAAAAAACTGTGGGACAAAGTGGCCAACAGTTGGAATTCAAATTGGGACTAGAACAGCAGAATGATTGCATTACAGAATTAATTCTCATCTGTCCTTACACTCTGATCAAACACCACCAGGGCATATAGTCATTATAAACATATTGTAGCCATGCTATTTAGCTCTCCTTAGTTTTGGACCACAGGCCCAATTAGCCCCCTGCAGGAGCTAGCTTAAAAATCCGCAGATAGTATGGCTTTTAAGCTAGTTCCTAATAAAACTTATAAAAATACAGTAGGGTGTTCTTTTTTATACACATTGAATAGTTGTGGAGGTCCAGTAGGGTAAAATGGGAACCAAAGGGGTCCATCAGCAAAAAAAAAATGATTGAAAAACCACTGGCTGAGAGTCCAGAAATTTCTAAGTTTTTGCACATAGGTATGTATGTATGTATGTATGTATGTATGTATGTATATATATATATATATATATATATATATATATATATATATATATATATATATACACATATATATGTGTATATATATATATATAAAAGTTTTAAATTTTTACATTTAAGAAAGAGATTTGACGCCGATATCCATATCAATGTATTTAATCCGATAAATCGTTAGTGGTTGATTATGGCGATGGCCCTGGACAGAGGTAGTGTGTGTGTATATTATATATATCATCATCGTTTACCGTCCGCTTTCCATACACACACACTACCTCTGTCCAGGGCCATCGCCATAATCAACCACTATTCACTAAGCTTTTTTTATTCTCTCTCTCTCTCTTTATGTTCTCATGTTCCCTTCTGTTGAAGAGCGTAGGCTCGAAACGTAAAAGACTTTCTCACCTTCCCGAGTGTTCAACCAATACACCTGTTTGTTGTTTACTCCCCTCTCTTCGTCTTTTTTTATTTGTAAATTCCAACTATATATATACATATATATATACACACAAATACATATATGTATATGTAAATAATGTATGTACATGTATATATATATATATATATATATATATATATATATATATATATACACACACATATACACAAACATATATGTATATATACTGCAGTTGGATGGCTGTTGACTCAAGTTTGTCACCCTTTGACAGATTTGCAAAAGTCTTGGTGATGCTACCAGTTTAATCTGACTTATGTATTGTGTGTTTGTATGTACCCTTGTGTTGACATCATCTGATGGTTGTAAACAAACACCACCTTCATACAAGCAATGTTGTTTGTTTCCAGTTTCTCATGGTGAACATGTCAGGCCAGAGGGAAATTATTACTTTGCTTAGAAAGAAGTTAGGGTTGGCAACATGAAAAGGCATCAAGTTGTAGAATATCTGTCTCTCTCCCCCATGCAAGCATGGAAAAGTGGACATTAAATGTAAGTGATGAAATTGGTTGTTTATGATGAGGATGTAGAATTTTGTACTTTAGTTTTTATTCTTTCATTGGTGCACCTGAAAAATGCTAAGTTTTAGATGATGTTTATGAAATAAAAAAGAAAAAAAGAAACAAACTATATCCAGTATTGTTTTCCATTGTTTTATATATGTGTGTATGGTGTGAATGTGTGCATAGATATAGTTATTTGCTGAATTGAAAATGCAACAACTTAGAGTAGAAACTAAGGAACAATCAAATGGAATGTAGCACAAGAGATGAACAGTTGGTGGATTTTTTAGTTTATTGTATTCAGAGTTATCTTGTGTTGACTTTGTTATAATGAAACAATGTTAAACGAGGTGTGCCTGTATGACATACTAATTATAAATACCTGATGCTGTACCAGGCAGTAGCTTCTAATCTTAACTGATTGGACGTGTTATCATGTACTTCTTAGTGTAAAAGATGGGCTACAGCAAATAAACTGCTCAATACCACAGATTTATTTGTCAGTTGCTTGACTTTTACCAGTTGAGCATTTCCCTTAGTTGCTGACAATATGTGCATCTCTGATGCAGGATGAGTGGGGGAGTATCATAGCCATATTTTGAGAGGAATTCTTTGTGGTTTGAATAATTCACTCCCTGTCCTTGGAAACGTGGGGGTTTCATTCATCATCCTTAAACAACCCTTATTCAGAGACCTTTTAAGTGGGAATGGGCTACTCAACCTGAAGAAAATTGTAACTGGGCTCAATCTGCGAGGTCATGTGCTGTTTATCTTGATACGAGGCCACCATGTTGTGCACATATGGTTGTGATGCATATGCCTGGTGTACCCTTATCAGATAGGTAATGGGTATACTGGGCTTCATGTATTTGTACCCCAATGTCACTTTGATGGCATGCACTGCTCTCTCACTCAATAATAATAATAATAATAATAATAATTTCTCATGTGGTTTTGTTCACAGTCATGCTGGTTATGGGAGGCTGATATGACAATTGTAGAGGAAGAGAGTGGGTGATGGTAGATGTTATATGTGGCTGAGAGAAAGTGAAAAATTTTCAGTTTTAAAGAAAATTGTTCTGTAACTTTCATTACACATTTTGTATCATAAAATGAAAGATTAGCAAGTATGTTTAATTTCACAAACACACACACACAATGACAGATACACAGACAAATGATATATCTTTTTTTTTTTTCTTATTGAGTCTGATATGTGATAATCAATCAATTACTGACAATGCACTGATGGTCATTTTAGAAAAAATACCTTTAAACAAAACAAGGAAAATAGTTTAATAATAAATTTCACACACACACACACATTCCATGGTAGGAAGTATTTTCAAAAGACAATAATTGAATATGACTGATATCAGAATTCTGAAGCAACTTCTCTTTAGCCAGTTCCCAACAGGAAGGTCAGTTGGAAAGCCAGTTTTGCACTTCAAAGACAAACTAAAAGACAATCTGAAGCAATGCAACATTCCATTTCTCTCCACCGTTAGAGTGCAACACTTTTTCACACAGCTGTCCTCGTCCATATGCATTGCATGACTGTGCTAACGCAGTTGTCTCCCTTGCACACCACATCTGATGCCTCTTATACCCAACTTTTCTCTCAAGATGCTTACACTGTCATGCATGGACAATGACACTGTGCATCCAGCAAAACATACTAGCTTCATTTCTTGCAAGCTTATGCATGTCCTCAGCAGTCACAGCCCATGTTTCACTGCCATATAGCATGGCTGTTTGCACACAGGCATCATACAGTCTACCTTTCACTCTGAGCGAGAAACCCTTTGTTACCAGCAGAAGTAGGAACTCTCTGAACTTTGCCCAGCCTATTCTTATTCTAGCAGGTACACTCTCGGAACAGTGTTTATATATATGTGCTTCACGTACACACACATACGCGCACACACACACACACACACACACTCATACACACACATAAAATCTCTTTTACTCTTTTGTAGGTTTCATTGAATGTGCTACGGGCATGCTGGATTACAACCTTCGAAGACTCAGTCGAACATATCGACCACAGTATATATTTCAATCTGGTATTTATTTTAACTTTATTTGTTGAATCACAAATTACATCTAGTCTGTATGTAGGGGTATCTTTTGTCTTTTACTTGTTTTGGTCATTAGACTGTGGCCGTGCTGGGTCACTGCCTTGAATTTTTAGTCGAATATATTGACCCTGTACTTATTTTTTCCTTTTTTTTTTTTAAAGTTTGGTACTTATTCAATCAAACTCTTTTGTTGAACTATTGAGTTATGGGGATGTAAACAAAGCAACATCTGTTGCTGGGTGGTGGTGGACATGGGGACGTGTGCACCCCACCCACACACATACATACAAAGAGTTCATGTTAACCAAATTCACTCAGAAAACTTTTGTCAGCCTGGGGCTATTGTAGAAGACAACTTGTCCAAGATATTGCACAATGGGATTGAATCTGAAGCCTCATGGTTGATGGTTGCAAAGCAAACTTGTTAACCACACAGCCATGCCTTGAGTAAAAAGAAAATGAATTAAGAAAACCAAAAAAAAAACAACCCAAAGCAAACAATAAAATAAGCAAAGATCTCCAAAGTGTGCATGGGGTGGGGGCAACCACCAGAATAGGAGTGGGGTTGTAGCATCCCACACAAAGCCTTAGATTACTCAGATGCATCAGAGGTATGCACCCTCTCACAGTTTTTTGTAATGATTCTTTGTCTCTGCCACAAGGGCAACATAATTATTAACATTAAAGTACAAAGATAACCACACACACACACACACGCATGATATATGTATGAAGATTTCTTACATTGGTACGAGACCATAAGATCTGCAGGGAATATCCAAAGTCAATTGAATTGACTAGAATATATTCTTTTCGATTATATTTTATTGATCTTGGGGGAAAGGAAAGACCAACATCAATTTTAGCAGTGATTGATCTCAGACCAAACAAACGAAAACCCAAATAAAGTGTGTGTGTGTTTGTGCATGTGTGGTGGGGAACAAAATCCAACAATATTCGGTTTATTTCAACAGTCGTTTTATGATGCTGTTGGATTCTTCTAATAATTATAATAATAGTTGTTACAAATTTTGGCACAAGGCTAGCAATTTTAGGAGATGGAAATTGTCAGTTTACATCAACCCAGTACTTGACTGGTATGTATTCTATCGATATCTTTTGCTGAACCACTAAGTTATGGGGATATAAATACATGAACACCGGTTGTCAAGCAGTGGTAGGGCACAAAGCCACACACACACATACATACATACATACATGCATGCATACATACACGCACACACACACACACACACACATATACATACATACATACATACATACATATATGCATGACGGACTTCTTTCAGTTTCTATCTACCAAGTCGACTCACAAGGCATTGATTGACTGGAAGCTATAGTAGAAAACACCTTCCCGAGTTACCATGCTGTGGAACTGAACCCAGAGCCATGTGGTTGGAAAGCAAACTTCTTATTACACAGCTACACAATAATATAAATTTAAATTTTACTGGAGTGGATTCTTCAAGGTGTTGCCCCAGCATGGCCGCAGACTAATAGTAAAAGATAAAAATAAGACTTTTGAATGTTTTTTTTCGTTTTCTTTAACTCCTCCTCACTTCCTCTCTGGATTTGAAGAATAATTCTAAAAACTTTTTAGAAAATGAATAAATAGTAGCAAAAAGAATAAGTAAGCAAACCGAAAAAACAAATTAGAGGGGGGATTAAAATTCCCCGAACTTTGAACGCGAACTCACTTCCGCCTACTTTACAATTTATTTGACCGATGATAAACTTCTTTCTTACAGCCCCAGATGTGTTTACGTGCGCGCCTTCGTATCTGTCGAGAAGTGTGTGTGTCGTGGAGATGTCTATGTCGGCATATGTACATGCTTGATTCTCTCTCTCTCTCTATCTATCCATCCACACACACACACACACACACGTATATGTATGCCCGCGTGACTGTGTATGTTTGTGTGCGTGACTGAATGCACATGTGTATGTCTGTATGTAATTTATTAGAGATGTTTTCCCCATCTTCATTTATAGTATTTCGAGCCCTTTAACAAAAAGAAAAAGAAAAATGAACACAGCACAAATAATGAATTGCTGTGTATAGAGAGTCGTCAGCCCACTATTCTCATGACATCGAAAGGCATGAATGTCACACAATCTCATTTTCATCCTTATAACTTTTGTATTAAGCTTTCTCCCACCCAATTTCCAATTTCCCACGTACCCAGTTCACTTCATTTTACTTTGCTATCCTTAAAGAAAGCATGAACGTCACTAAATCGTCCATTTTTCTCCCTTTTAAATTTATGCAACCTATTGCATGAACGCATGAGCATCACACAATCACATTTCCCTTCGTAGGATTTCACTTTGTTTTGTTTTTTTATCCACTCTTTTTGTCATTGAAAGGATAATTTGGGGACATAACAACAGATAAGGGACTCACCGACTTCGTTGTCACATAACTTTCTACGATTTCAAGGGTGTAGATTACGATTATGTTCATAGAATTAGTAAAGGAAAAAAAAAAAAAATTCGTTTTGAGGAGGTGCGGATCATTCTTCTGTCTCCCTACCACAAATTTCCGTAACTTTAACATTTTTCATTTTATTCTTTCTTAGAATTTAATGTTTGAAACATCAACGTTACTTAATCTACATTCTCGTAAATGTATTTCTGTAAAATTTCATTAAAACACATGCATTTTAGAGACAGGCGTGAGGAAATAAAGCCAGGAGCGGGTTCAGAATAATTCAAAACTTTTTTTAAAATCCTATCAACATAATCGTTATTTACTCTCTTGAAAACGCATTTCTGCAAAATTTCTCTTAAAGAACAATATTTTTCAGAAAGTTACAAGGAAACAAAATCGAGGTGAATGGGGCACTAATGTGTAGTTATATACAATTTTCATTATAAATAAGCACCGATTACCCAAAACAACAATTGCTGTAAAATCACTGAAATGATCGATACTTTCCGTAGCACAGTACATTTTATACACACAACCATCTTTACTTCATGTTCTTGAGAAATAAAGAATTGCCTGAACATCACATCTGTCACAAACCGAGCTAACGGCGGAGCTGCCTTTGCGGGGTAGCCCTACCTGTTAGAAATATCAGCCAAACCTCCTTCATATTACACCTTGCTACATACAGCCTTAGAAATTGGACACGTTAGATAATGTGGTCCTCGATTTTAGACGACTCGGTCACGACTGGAAAAGTCTTTGATTGCAGATGTTCTCGATGTCTTCGTTATACATCTATTTCGTAAAACTGGCGCTTTGTGGATAAATTGTATAAAAGCTGACAGGAGAAAAATTTTTAAACAAAATTTGTTCTTCAGCCACACTAGAATAGGATTAATTTGTATTAGTCTGTGTGTATTTAATACTCATCTGTCTATCTATTATACTCTACATTTGTGTCTTTATAACTATATCTTTTTGTTTGTGTCTGTTTATTGAAGGATGTTGAGCGCAAGATCATTTGGTCATAGAATCAAATCCTTGGACTGAGTGACACATTGTGTCTTTAAACATGGTACTTCATTTCCCAGTCTGCTCAGCCATAATAAGTGCCAGCCAGGTATCTGTGCAATTCTCTCTCTCTTTCCCACCATCTATCATATCTTAATTATTCTACAGAATTAATGGCGGAAAAGAATCAATATCTGCTTGTGACTACACAGGCACCAAAAGCAATTAGTGAAAGCATGGACCCCAGTGTCATGCAAATGGCACCCTTGCCATTGGCACATAACAACACCCATTACACTCTCGGAGTGTTGGCATCAGGAAGGGCATCTAGCCATAGAAAACCATGCCAAATCAGACTGGAGTCTGGTGTAGCCTTCCAGTGTGCCAGCATGGACAACAGACGTTAAATGATGATGATGTATGTGCATTTATCTTTTACTTGTTTCAGCCATTAGACTGTCGCTATGGAGGCATCACCTTGAACTCTTAGTCGACTGAATTAACCGCTTATTCTATCAATCTCTTATGCTGAACCACTAAGTTATAGTTGTCGAGTGGTGGTGGGGGACAAACACACACAAAGACTCACACACACAGATATATATACAACAGGCTTCTTTCAGTTTCCATCAATGAAATCTGCTTAGAAGGCTTTGGCTGGCTCGAGGCTATAGGTGCCATGCAGTGGGACTGAACCAGGAACCATGTAGCTGGGAAGCAAACTTACCACACTGCCAAATCATTACCAAACCATTTAGTTTGTGAGTGAGTGACAACTGGATATAATATGCTTGTATTTAAAAAGAAATATTTTTCAGACCCTAAACTTGAGAAGGATTTTTATGTATGAGTATGTCAGTTGATATGTCTACTCTTCCTACCTTCAATAAAGTTTCCACAATCATTGCTAAGATAGATGTCAGTATTTCAGTTGGTATTGCTTTCTGTTGCAATAGATATTCATGGTGATGCAATGGGGATGAACTGAATGGAGTTCACTGAGGGGAACTTCTATGCAGTCACTTAACTTGCTTGAAAAACCTACTGAAATTTCTAACAACTCACTACCTTCTGCATATCAAGTAATATAATTCTTAGTAGCTCTGAAAAAAACAGGATGATCATGGTTGGAATGTCTTTGATCAAAGGCCTGTTCAATCAGTACTGAACTGATCTTGAGTAGGGGTTAAGCAATCCTGCTACCAACATCAGTCACAAAGTTCTTGAACCCTTTTATAAGGTCCTGTTTGAATGAAAGTCAAAGTGATGACCTCTGCATCTATCCTGTATATACAGAGAGAAACCACTGAAAATACCTTCCAAATGCTTTTTATGTCAGTAGCTTACTTTGTCACTTTGAGCTATCAGGACACTGCATCCTTCAAAAGTTCCATTCTTCCTGATATTCACCAACACTACTCCTTATATATGTGTGTGCACCCTTTCCTCTTTATCATTATTTCACTGTTCACTTTTTTGTCATTTTGTGTTTTATTTTATTTGGTATCTCGTCCTTGAATGTCAATCTTCCATGCTGGCATGGGTTGGATGGTTTGTCAGGATATGGTTAGCTGGAAGACTGCATTGAGCTTCAATGCTTACTTACTTTGGCATAATTTCTACAATTGGATGCCCTTCCTAATTCCAACTACTCTACAATGTACTTGATGGTGTTTTGGTGCGGTGGCACCAGCACTTTGAAGGTCACGTTTACATGCTTCAGGATTCAATCCCATTGTTTGGTGCATTTGGCCAATGTCTACTGTAGACTCAAGTTGACCTCTATCTTATAATAGGAATTCATTTGAAGAAAATTATAAATGTGTATGTGTATGAAGAGATGAAGCAATTTTTTCTCCTTTTGAGGGATCTCTAGCAGCTGTGAGATGAGACACTCTAGTGGCCCAGATCGTCTGCCAAACTACTACACAATTCCTCTCCTACTTTCTCCAGGTACATCTACAGACCAGATTACACTCACCATTACCTTCTCTCTGCCCCTTCCCCCTTGAAATACTCATTTCTTTGCAATTCCCATACTCTACTCTCTGACCTCACAACTGCACTCGTCTTTTCTCCTGCACTGTTCCTCCTCTCTTCCAAAGAATCTTTGCATTTTTTTAGTTAGAAGTTCTTTAGTTCCCAGCTGCACCCAACCAAGCACTTGTCTGATGTGGTCACATCTGATGCATCAGTAACTCTACACTGTGGACTGATCCACTACATCCAAAACTTATGTGGACGATTGTTGACGAAACCGGTTATAAAAAATTTCGCCTTAAACATTTTTTGCTGTCAGAATATTCACCATGAGAAACCTTCATTTTGAATGACCTCATCATGTTTTTTTTTAACATTTAATGTTGTATAAAAACTTTAATGCTTTTATGAAAGCTTTTATTATTCTTTTTTTAGATTTAAAAAAAATGCTTTATCATTGTCCATACAATGAATTTTCCTATATGGTGAAATTTCTTACAGTAAATTTTCCAGACATGTATGAAACTCTCTGTAGAAAGGGGAGTTTATATATCTACATTTCCAGGGTCTCTGCATATATGTAATGCAAATGTATATGTGTGTATAGATCGTCATTCTTATTTAACATCTGTTTTCTGTGCTGGCATGGTTTGGCCAGTTTGACAGGATATGATGAGCAACAGGATTGTGTCGAGCTCCAGTGTCTGCTTTGACATAGTTTCTATGCTTGCATGTCTTTTCAAACACCAACCACTTTACAATCCGTACAGGGTACTTCTCTTGGGCTACTGGCATTAGTGAGCTCTTCAGGTAACTTACAAGACAATACAGTAGAAAGGAGAAAAAGTGGTAAGGGGTCTTTGTATGCCAGGTGTTGGGGCTAAAATACATGTCAGCGGCCAGTCCAGGTTATCTTGCTATAGAATAGATACATGGCTACCCTGCATCATATAGGGGTGGATGGGAGTAGCTGGAAATAATATAGAGATGTTTGTTTCTAGATGCCATATATATATAAAATTATATATATTATGAATTAATATTAAATGTGGTATATACATGAGAAGCATACAGTATGTATGTGCGACCAATATTATATATATATATATATATATATGTGTGTGTATATATATATATATATATATATATATATATATATATATGAGAGAGAGAGAGATAGGTAGAGAAATAGATATGTAGATATATTCTCATTTTTGAAAAACAGATACATGCGACCTACATATGTAAACATACATGTTTATATATATATTATTATTATATATATAGTGTATGATACATATACTGCCATTTATTATTTATTAGTATGTCAAGAAGGCTTATGTATGTGTGTGTATATATATCTTTATACATACACACATACAGTGTATGGCTCATATACCACCATATATTAGTATGTTAAGAAGGCTTATGTGTGTGTGTGTATATACATATACATATATATATACATATGCCTGTATGCTGGCCTTAGACTGTAAGTGTATATGCATATTCACATATGTTTTCCATATGGAAAGCAACTAAGAACTCGATGAAGGAAATACCTGTTTTTTTTTTTGTTTTTTTTCAACAGAGATATGATTTGATAATAAAAAGAAAGAAAAGAATTTTGCTTGAAAGTGCTTATGTTTTTGTTTTAATTATCATAATTAGAGAATATGCAGTTCCTATGATATCGTCTGCATTTACAAGATGTATTTGTACCATATGGAAACAATATGTAGTTTGCTTGTGAAAGAGAGTTTGGTAAATTCAAGAATTTTATGCAATATTGTGAAAGACAATGTTGAAAGCATACAGAAGCAGAGTTGTCTGTGTTGAGAGATAGACATGGCTATGGTTATGTGATTAAGAAATTTGCTTCCTAACCACATGGTTTTGAGTTCAGTCCTACAGTACAGTACTTTCTATGATAGCTTTTGTCTAACCAAAACCTGTAGGTGCAGAAATGGCTATTTGGTTAAGAAGCTTGCTCCTCAGCCACTTGGTTTTGGGTGTAGTCCTATTGTATGGCACTTGGGCAAGTATGTTTTATTATAGTCTCTAAGGTGACCAGTCTTGTGAGTAGATTTGGTTAATGGAGACTGAAAGAAGCCCATTATGTGTGTGTGTGTGTCACATTATTTGATGGTTGTAAACAAGTGTCACCATCATACAAGTGATGCTGTTTGCTTCCAGTTGTTCATGAAAAACATGTCTGGCCATGGGAAATGTTACCTTGCTTGGAAGCAGATGAGGGTTCGCGATATGAAGGGCATCTGGCCATAGAGAATATGCCTCAACAAATTACATGTAACCCATACATTTATAATTTATGTCATTGTTTGTCTAGACTGTTTGTCTTTCAAATTCTTGATATTTCTGGCAGAATTGTTAGCATGCCAGGCAAAATGCTTAGTGGCATTTTCTCTGTCTTTATGTTCTGAGTTTAAATTTCACTGCAGTCTTTCATTCTTTGAGGTTGATAAAATAAGTACCAGTTAAGCACTAGGGTTGATGTAATCAACTTATTTGCTTCCCTGAAATTGCTGAACACACAAACGCATGCACGCACACACACACACACACACACACACACACACACACACACACACACACACACACACACACTTATTTGGTTGGATAATTTTAGCAACAATACAGGCAAGCTTTATTTTCATATTTTCTACAATCTCACCAACTTTACCTTGACAAGAAGCAAAGCCATGTTTTGCCACTAAGGCTAACAATATTATTCTGTCTTAAGTTGCCTCAAATCTTTGAGTCAAATGTTGTTTTGGAGACCGTGCATGTGTTTTTTTTGTTTGCTTTTTTTTGTTTGTTTGTTTGTTCCCTCCCTTACTAACTTTTAGCTATAACTGGTCTCTTTTTCTCTCAGCTGATTGAAAGACATGACTGAGTCAGAAACACAAGCAAATGCCAACTCAAACTCCCTGTTCATCTTAACTAACGGCTTTGCACACACACGCACACACACACACATGCTTATTCTCTAAGTTTTCTCATTATCACAATACTGAAATCCCATGTCCTTTCCTGCATGTAGATTATTGACATTCATTTTCTGTATTTCATTTCAGTTGGTTTGTTTTTAAACTTTTGTCATGATATTGTTTGGAAGGAAGAATATATATAAATTAAAAGGAAAATGAATTTTACACAAGATTTGATACTCTGTCATTCTAGGAAGATATATTGACTATCTTTTACACATTTATACTCTAATCTCAATACCCTAGAGAGATTATTATCATTATTATTACTTTTTATTATTATTATTATTATTCTTTTTGTGGTTTACAAATGACTTTTTAATTTATTGTTGGGCTTGATTAGTCTACCCACTATCTTTTGTCTGGTTTGTGCGTCACTCTCCTCTAATTTTGGAAAAATAATCTCTCTGATATGTTTACCATGTAACTTTTTCCTTGAAAAAGTTTACCAAGTAAACAACTGCCCTTCACTTTTATTTTATTTTATTTTATATTTTTTTTTATTAGTATTTCTGTAATCACTTCTGATAGTGCAAGGCAAGCATTTAGCTTTTTTGTTTTTCCTTGTTTTGACAGGAAGTCGACTCGAATTTTCTTTTTTTCTTTTGGTGCATTATTAATGTAATTCCTTTTCTCACCGCCGCCAGCTAAGATAAACAGAAAAGTAAATGAATCTGAGAATATGTCGTATTTTGAAGGCCATAAAATATATTTTTGTAATAAATTCTATGCATCCAACTCATGTAAGAAACAGAAAAAAATAACCAACATTAGGAAGATGAAATTGTCAGATAAAGGTTGTAAAAGACCAGTATTGATGATGCGCTATTAAAGTAAATTGAAAATATTATTTACTTAAAAATGTTAGCTTAGATGCTTTTAGTGTGTCTGTACATTATGGAATTACTGTGTCAGATGAAGAATATATTGGGAAGCATTATGTTTAATTTAACCCTTTCATTACTGTGTTTTTGTTGAATGCACTATCTTTAATCCATTTAATTTTGAAAATAATGAAGAATTTAGCAAAATATCTTTGAAATTGTTAAGCTGCTGTTTGGAATATAAATTAACAAGGAATCTTGATGGAAGGTTTTAAATTAAATAATTTTAAAACATAAATTTTTGTATCTTGCAACTAAGAGTAATCTCAGGTAGGTTGGTACCAAAAGGGTTAAGTGATTCTCTCTGTGTGCAGTACCACTTTGTTTAAAATATAATAAACCTGTTGCATTATTTGTTGATTTAGCAGTTGAGCAAAAGAACTAGAGTTGATTTGTTCAACTACTGACTGCATAAGGTGGTGCTCCAGCATGGTCACAGCCCATTGCCTGATAAAAGTAAATGAATTAATCCTACTCCAACTCTAATGTTGCAAAAGAAATCAGGGCTCATAAACTTGAAAAATGGTGACAAATTAGGTGAAGTAAAGAATAATTTCTGACCTTTGATATATCTATAGATGAGGAAATTGTGTCAGATGCTAAATATATTGCTAAAATAATATTTGGAGAAAATTCCATACAAGTGTTTGACATGTTTGGATAGTTCCTTGTTGGCGTAATAGATTCCTTTGTTGACACAGAAGACTATCAGATCAGGTTTCGTGAAATCTTGCATGTTGCACTTGGTTATTTACAGTTAAGTCTGCTGAAATGGTTTACTACTATTGGGAAGTATTTCTCTTGTACTTTGTGTTCTTGTATTACGTTGTTTGTAAAAAACAAATCATTAACCCTTCTGTTACAATATTTCTGTTGAAATTTACTGCCTTTGTTTCAATTAATTTTGAAAATAATGAATTATTTATTAAAATAACATTGTCATTATGAAACTGATATTTAGAACATAAATCAATATGAAATTTTGATGGAAGGTTTTAATGTAGTTCACCTTAACCCTTTTGTTACCATATTTCCATTGAAATACACTGCTATTGTTTCAATTAATTTTGAAAATAATGAAGAATTTAGTAAAATAACTTTATCATTTTTAAGCTGGTGTTTGGAACATAAATTAACATAAAATTTTGATGAAAGGTTTTAAATTAGATCACTTGAAGAAGTGATAGAACCAGGGGTCATCTCCAGCATGTTATTATGAAAAGGGTTAATCTCACTACTCCCTTTCATATATAGATTGAAATAAATTAAACTCAAAGAATATTAAAGTAATTTTGAAACAGAAATAATCTCAAGCAAATTAAATTTTCTTCTAATTAATTCTTTCTACAATAGACACAAAGCCTGAAATTTTGGGGGAGGGTGCTGGTTGATTACATTAACCCGAGTGCTCAATTGGTATTTATTTTATCGACCCTGAAAGGATGAAAGCAAAGTCAATCTTTGTAGAATTTGAACTCAGAATGTAAAGCCAAAAGAAATGCCACAAAGCATTTTGTCTGCTGTACTAAAGAATCAGGCAGTTTGCCAGCTTAAACGTTTATCTAAAGAGTAGTAAATGAACATTTTTGTTACTATATTTCTGTTGAAAATATCCAGCCTTTGTTTAAATTAATTTTGAAAATAATGGAGAATTTAATAAAATAACTGTCATTATTAAACTAATGTAAGGTGGTGAGCTGGCGGAATCGTTAGCATGCTGGGCAAAATGCTTAGTGGTATTTCCCTGTCGCTATGTTCTGAGTTCAAATTCTGCTGAGGTCGACTTTACCTTTCATCCTCTTGGGGTCGATAAAATAAGTAGCAGTTTAACACTGGGGTCGACGTAATCAACTCATCCCTTTCCCTAAAACTGCTGCCCTTGTGGCAAAACTTGAAACCATTATTAAACTAATGTGTGAAGCAAATTAGCATAAAATTTTAATGGAAGGTTTTTAATTTAGATCACTTTAAAAGTTTGTGTCATAGATCTAGGGGCACTCTGAAAAGGGTTGGTATTAAAAGAGTTAAAGTTCAGTTTTAACTGGCAACATTTCTTGAACAAGTAATTAAAACATCTTTCATGAATCTGTGGAAATCATCAACTTAGGAAACTCAATGAAATTGTTTTCCCATCAAGTTGATTTGCTGCAATTAATCCATATGTTGAAGATTCTGCAGCAAGTGATTCACTAGGTGAATGTTCTTGACTTTCACACACACCCCTGTAGTTCAAATATGATGCACAATCTCTCCATATCCAATTATATACTGTTGCTTTCTTAACACCATGTGCAGTTACAATGGCTTCTTGATGTTCTTGTACACTAGCAGACAGCATGTATGCTGTTTGTCTGAGATCTTCTTGCCCTAAAATTCCACACTATGGTGGTGGTGGTGGGGTTCTGTTGTATTTTCTTGGTGCTGTCATATCATTTTTAGCATACAGTTTGTCCTACTATTCATTGAACAAACAGCAGAGGTCATTGTTATATATGGTGATCAATTAAGGAACATGGAGAGACTATCAAATCAAATTTTAAAACCAAGTTCAAAGAGTTGATTTGTCATGAGGAGTGAAAAAAAACCCCTAGCATTTCAGATATTTGTTCTTGAGAGATAGGAGAGAGAGAGAGAGAGAGAGAGAGAGAACATGTATCTTATTGACCAGGCTGCAAAAATACTTATGAAACATTGTAACCTAGGCAGAATGATCCCCACCCCTCTCTCTCTGAAGAAGGCCAAGTGATATGCTGGAGTGTTTCTTTACAACAAGCCTACACACTGAACTCTCCTATAAATTCTTAATGGATAAATTTTCACCAACACAGACCACCCAGTTTTCTCAGATTCTAAATTTTATGTTATTGAGACTAAATGTGACTGTGAGGATTAAAGTGGAGCTGTGAGGATTATCTGAGTTTTGTTTTGTTTTATAAGAAGTGAATAATTTAAATACTTTTAGAAGTAAAAAATGTTGGTTTTTTAATGCCTTTAGGGACAAGTATAGCTAAGTGGTTAAGAAGTTTGCTTCCCAATCATATGGTTTTGAGCAAGAGGCTTCTACTATATCCCTGAACTGACCAAAGCATTATGAGTGGATTTGGTAGATAGAAACTGTGTGGAAGCCTGTTGTATCATTGATTTAATGTCCACTTTCCTATGCTTGCATGGGTCAGGCTGAGTTTATTGAGACAGATTTTCTATGGCTGGATGGCCTTCTTGTTTCCAAGCAAGGTAATATTTCTCAATGGCCAGACATGGTTTTGTAGAATTTTGGAAATGACACTGCTTGTTTGACAGTGACACTCACTTACAACTGTCAAGACAAAGAGACACAAACATACACACTCATACAACACACAATCACACACATACATACATACACATACAAAGAATAAGCTTGTGAAGACAAGGAGACACACACACACACACACACACATAGATACATATACATGCATGCACACATACACACACACACACACATGCACACAGAAACAAATAATAGAATTCCTTCAGTTTCTCCCTACCAAATCCACTTCAAAGCTTTAATTTGTTTGTGGGTCTAGTAGAAAACACTTGCCCAAGCTGCCACACAGTGGAACTTGAACTTGAAACCAATGTGGTCCTTAATTTCACAGCCACTCCATGATAAAGTCTATAATTACATTTTTATTTCTACCTAATGCAAAGCTTGAATCTTAATTTCTTTGAGAAGAGGGAGAGTGGGTGAGAAAATTCGCATCAATGTTGCTTTACTGTTTTTTTTTAAAAATTATATTTTTAGTCTATACATTTGGAAACAAGTTAAATTTGTTAAAAAAACTGTAATTGCCTCAGGGCTAGAATCATTTAAAAGTAATTACATCCTTAATTAATATTTCAATCCTTTTTCTAACATGCATTTTTTGAAAAATTTGTTTTATAATTTAAGCATTCAGATTAAATTATTTTTATTATTGAAAAGAAAGAAACAAAAAACCCCCAAAATCAAAACAAAGTTACAACAAGCAAGCAAAAATTTAACAAACATCAACTTTCTCTCTCAGCAGAGAGTATTCTCATTAATCTAGTGAGTGGGTTGCTTTGCTCATTTGTTACTAGATTTCTCTTGAAATGCACTGTAGATGTGGCTGTGTGGTTAAGAAGTTTGCTTCCCAACCATGTAGTTTTGAGTTCAGTCTCACTGTGTGGCACCTTGAATAAATCTCTTCCTTTATAGTCCAGGGTTAATCAAAGCCTTGTTAGTGGATTTGGTAGATGGAAACTGAAAGAAGACCAATTATATATATAGTCAATTAAAATAAACAATCAATTCAGATAAATGAATAATAAAATTAACAAACAAAAAGATGTGTACAAGGATGTATTAGCTTGATGCTCAGTAAAGAGAGAGAACCAAGAAAGCTCTTGTTGATTTAACAGTTTTGTTTTAACTCGTTTGATGTCAACCTATGTGACACCACTTCTCTGATACATACTCCATTTTTAGAAGTTATATATATTAAAACTTTCCACTAAAATTCCATGTCAATTCAGGTACTAAACACCAATTTAAAAATAACAAAATTGTTTTACTAAATTCTTTATTATTTTCAAAATAAAATGAAACAAAGGTGTTGTATTTCAACCAAAATTACGGTAACAAGAGAGTTAAGAATATCATCATTACCCTAACCAGTGATTTCAAAATCCATTCTGTTATAGTCTGTATTCTCTTTTCTTTTTCTTCCAAACATAATGATTCCAGGGTTTAACCCTTTAGCAATTAAACTGGCCATATCTGGCCCAAATATTCTACCTATTTTATGTTCAAACTGACCAGATCCAGCCTCTCACACATACCCTACAGTGCCAATCTAAAAATTAAAAATCGTATCATTGAAATCTCAAAGCTATGAGGTAATGCATGTTTAATTCAAAACAATATAAATTAATAGCCATTACATTTCACAGAGTAATCTGAATGCTAAAGGGTTAACTTTGCTATCTTACCCCAAACCTTGTTTATTAGTTCACTGCACTTTTTAACTCTTCTCACTAGAGAATGGTTATTGCTCTTTTGCTGGAATCCACTGATAATTTTGATATCCAATTGTTTTCTCAATCCCCTTGCACTGTAGGCCATCATTCACTTTATAAATAATTGCCAATCTGACCTAATAATAGATGAGTGTATTTTTATTTTCTAATTTTTTAAACTTTCTTTCTCGGGAATAGTATCTGGTTTCACTATTCTGACACCATCATTACTTCCTGTTCCTCTGCCAGACTTCAAAATAACCACTACAACATCTATACATTAGTAGACAATGTGTTTGTTTGTGTGTGTGTGTGTGTGTGTATATATATATATATCGCACATACATACATATACACATATATATATACACACACATATATATATATACATATACATATATATGTGTGTCTGTGTGTGTGTGTGTGTATATATATAAGAGACCAAAGTGTATGTACGCCGCTATATTTTTATATATAAAAAATACAAAAATGGGACAAGAACGCAAAACATCCAGACAGTTAGGTGATACAAAAAAGGGATAACAAAACATCCAGACAAACAATACAAAGAAAACAAGGACAGGTAATTTGGAGTTTTCTTTCCTCAGTCGAGTTCCAGATTATCTTTGCAGTTTCGGCTGGTTATATATATATATATATATATATATATATATATATATATATATATATATTGTTAGTTGTCATACATGACTACCAATATGAAATGGTTGGTTACAATTTCTAGAGTAACTGTGTGGCATTGTGATATATCTTCATCCCAGTGGGACATGTTCTTGTTTAACATATGGCCATGTGGTTGACAAGTTTGCCTTGCACCGACGAGGTTTTGGGTTCAGTCTCACTACACTGCTCCTTCAGCTGGGGTCTTGTTGTCATTCCCTCAGATCACCTATTTCAAACAAGTAAGAATTGTCTTGGTGCTGGAGCATTCATTATTTACAGTCATATGCATGTATGTATGTATGTATGTATGTATGTGTGTGTTAAGGACACTGATATCTGTTGAGGTTTTTGATAAACAAAGTATTTTTTCTTGTTGTAAACAAAGAAATCTGTTGTTACTGTGAATGACAAAGCATCAAGAAGAGTTTGAATACTACTGTTCTTGGTGTGATTGTAGCAGCAGTCCAAGTGTGGTGATGGTGGTGCTGTTGACATTTGTCATTGTTCAGCTGTTGTTAGCTTGGATCAGCTGTTGTCCACCATCTCTTCACCCTCTTCTGATTGTCTCTCTATGCTGTCCCTCACTGCTCTCTCTCTCTCTCTCTCTCTCTCTCTGTCCATAGCTCAGGTGCACCAAATTTATAGTAATAGCTAGGTTCAAAAAGAAACATGCCTAAAAATTAAATTGTTACTGGAGCTTATACCATGCAGAGTTTTGATTGGATTAAATATGACTGTACATGTGTATATTTTATGCAATGACTCTAGTGTGCATATGTATATGTGCACGCATGCGCAAACACACACACAGTAGGTTTCTTTCAGTTTTTGCCTACTAAATTGTCTCACAAAGCTTTGGTTGTCTTAGGTTATAGTAGATGACACTTGGGCAAGGTTTCATGCAATGGAACTCAACCCTAGACTGTGTGGCTGGAAAGCAAACTTCTTAACCACTCAGCCACTCTAATGCTTACAATTTACTCTCATTGTAACTCATAATAACAACATACACTATTTATTTATTTTATTCTAGCATGGTGCCCAGTCATTTAAAAATAAATAAAAATTAATAAAAAAAATATTACCATGATTACTAGGTATTCTTATTAGTCTCAGTCTGTATGTGGTAATTGCTAAAAGCCATTTTTAGAATATTTTCTTTTCCAATGCCAGCTTTGGAACAAACATGATGGATCATGGGACAGGGGGGTTTATTGTTACGAGAACAATACTCATTTTCTTACCTTCAATTGTTTCTGTTATGAAGCTCTGTCTGTGTGTGTGCATGCACGTGCATGTGCGTGTTGCATTTATGTTTCAGTGTGTGTGTGTGTATGTATATATATATAATGAATGACTGCCATTTATATTGTTTGATTCTTATGTAAAGTACTTCCCTTTAATTGGCTCATTCTCTGCTGCAGAGAAAAACCTTTCAGATATATTTTCCTTGGTGTTCAAAATGTCATTCGAGTACAAAACATTTTCTTGCAAAGCTTAATTTTTTGTTTTCTTTTGTTTGCAAACCTGTTCACCTCCTCATAATATGAAAGCATAAACATACAAAGAGAGAACAACAAAATAAAAAATGCAAGCCAAATTATAAAACTGGATGCATGTACACTTGTACACACACACACACACACACACACACACACACACACTTGCATAATTTCATATTAATTGTTTCAAATCCACATAATCCCACCCCCTATTTATTTATTTACTTTTCTATGTATGTATTTATTCATGGTGTTATGAAGAAAGGGGTTGAAGCAAATAATCTCTTACTCTTGATCTGATGCTTATTTTAACGAGAGCAGCTTTTTTTTAAAATCTCACAAATGTAATCTCTATAATATTGTCATTAAAATCTAAATAAATACCTTATTTGTATGTCTTAGCAAATTTAAGCTGCTTATATTATTATTTTCTATCAGAAACATTGATTGGAATATAAAAGTATCCAGTTTTTAAAATTGGTTACATTTGATTGACTGCAAGAGAGTCAATAGCTATTGACCGAAGGAGAGTGGGCCTGTTTAACCCTTATGATACCCACCCATCTGAGACCACCCCTGGCTCTATGATACAAACCTCCTGTTTTAAAAGGATCTAAATTAAAACATTTCATCAAACACCAGCTTAATAATGATAGCTATTTTACTAAATTTGTTATTATTTTCAAAATTAACTGAAATAGAGGTGGTGTATTTCATTGGAAATGTATCTTTAAAACAGTGAAGCAAAACTATGTTCAAGGGCATGCTGCCATCCATGACCATCTAGCCATATTTTTTCATTTAATCACAGTAAATCCCAGACTACATCATCCAGTGATGGTAGGGTGTGATTCAACCATTTTGGTATCAACACATTTGAGACCACCCCTGGTTCTATGATACAAACTTCCTGTTTTAACCCTTTAATATTTAAACTGGATATATCAGGCTCAAATATTCTACCTGTTTCATGTTCAAACTGGCCAGATCTGGCCTCTCACACCTACCCTACAATCTCATTCTAAAAATAAACAATCACAACATTGAAATCTCAAAGCTACAAGATAATGCATAATTAATTCAAAACATTGTGCAAAAGCAAGCATTACATTTGATAATAATCTGAATGCTAAAAGGTTAAAGTGATCTACAATTAAAATCTTCCATCAAAATTTCATTTAAATTATGTTCCAAACACCATGTTAATAATGACAGTTATTTTATGAAATTCTTTATTTTTTCAAAATTAATTTCATTGAGGACTCCAAAAATTACAGTTTGTTCATTCTTTAATTCATTGGCTCTACTTTATTTAGCTTGGCACAAGGCCTGAAATTTAGGTGAAGTGGGGAATAATTAATTACATACTGACCTCAGTACATGACTGGTACCTTAGTTTATCTACTATGGCAGGATGAAAGCAAAGTTGACCTCAGTAGGATTTGCACTCAGAATGCACAGAGCTGAAAGAGACACTGCAAGGCATTTCTTCCAACACACTAATGATTTTATCAACTTACCACTGCCTTGCTCATGATATATGTATAATTATCAGTTAATTGTCCATAAGTCATAAAAAATGCACTCTTAATATAAGCTGTAGAACTGTTATATTTTCATATATTGCTTTGCCCATGGCCAACACCAGTCCTTGAGAAATAACTCTTCCTCCCCCAAAAATGTTATTTTTTTTTTACTTTATTTCTTTCCATTAGCAACACCAAGTCACCTATATGAAAAGAACTTGCTGATGGTGTTTTGTTCTTTCATCTCTGTTTAACTATTGTTTCTTATAAATGCCTGTGTATAATTCATGTTTTTTCCCCATTGTCTGCACTTTGCCATCCGTTTTTGAAGTCCAACACTGGCAAAGTGAGACATCATAGATTTCACCACAAACCATTATGTGAAATGTATCTTTGTATAATAAGTCCCACACTTAACTAAATTTTATCGTTTTTTATTGGTACTATACTAGTTTGTCATTGACTGTGTTTTCTTTGAAACTGTCACTCCAAATTTTTTTGTTAAACATTTCAGTAGAAATGCATCAGTGTTGTCATCATTGTTTTAATGCCCACTTCTTCCATACTTGCATGGTTCAGACGGAATTCATTCAGGTAGAATTCCTATGGCTAGATGCTCTTCCAGTTGCCCACACTCACTTGTTTCCTCATATTTAGATATGTTTCATAGAAGATTGGAAATGAAGGGCACCATATATATAACAGAGATATCCAATTTTAACTATCGTATGATGTCAAGACAAGTAGATACAAAAACTGATGCATAGATATATATACATACATATTTACACACACACACACACACACATATGCACGCTTCTGTCTACCAACTAAACTCACAAGATGTTGGTCAACCCAGAACTATTTTAGGAGACACTTTTCTATGGTGTCTTATTGTGGGATTGAACCTGAAACCTGTTGCTCAGGTTGGGAAGCAATGTTTTCAACCACACGGCCATGCCTGTTCTAAAAGTAATGTATCATAAATTCAAATTCATAATTTGGTATAAATTGTTCACTTTTTAACAGGTGAGAAAGTGCCATAATGCTGGAACTTACCCCAAGTTTCCTGGCATTAACCGTTTTTGTTACCATATTTCTTTTGAAATACACTGCCTTTGTTTCAATTCATTTGGAAAACAATGAAAAATTTAGTTAAAAAATCTATCATTATTAATCTGATGTTTGGAACAAGAAATTTTGATGGAAGGCTTTAATTTAGATAATTTTAAAGCATGAAGTTTGTATTATAGAATCAGGTGGGCTGGTGTCAAAGGTTTAATCACCATTTCTTCATGACAATTGCTTTTAAATTTGTACATGTGAAGTTTTGGTACCTCTGAGCTTTTTGCTTTCTCTATTCATTCTTATTGTATAAACTACAATCTGTTATTACTGAATGTTTTCTTAAATTCTATAATTCTTGGAGTAAGGTAAGATGAGCCATATTCTTTATTTCCTGCTAGCATGCAACATTTTATTAGTTTTCTGGTTAACAAACATAATGAAATCTACCTAATTGTCATTTTTATCTGATCTGAAGTGTGAAGAATATTGACACTTAGTTCAGCTGCATACATTTTCACAGCAGCAATAAACATGTTATCTCCTGTGGGGAAAATAAACCTACTTGTCAAATATCATAAATACCTTCTTTTCTATCTCATTGATAAACTAAACTGTATAGTTTACATCTTACATTGCTGCAACTTGCTATATTTCCTCCTATTTCTTTGGCTCAACCCTTAATTATTTAGTGTCATAAAAATAGCTGAAATGTGAGACAGCTATCATCTGTCTTCTTTTCTATGATATTCCTAACTCAGATATAATTTCATTCTTTGTTATTATTGCCTAGAGAATATACAAGATTTACTTTTTGAACCACATTATCAAAATGGCATCTGCTGACAGTCTGCAACAAGGGTAGCTGCCGAATATTATTATTATTTTTTTTTTTCAAGGTGTGAATAGATATGGGTTGTTAAGTGTGAAAACCCTGTACTAAGAGAAAACAGTTGTTGTTATATCAAAAATATGTGCCTTCTTCTATCCTGGACATATGGCCAGCAGAAGTCTGAAGTTTATGAACTTGGTAAATAGCTTAGAGCTGCAGTTTCATGTCTTACAATATCTTGCTGAAGTATTAACACTTTTGATACCAAACCACCTCAGATTGTCTATGGTTCTATGATACAAACTTCCTGTTTTAAAGAAATCTAAAGTTTAAAATTTCCTTCAAAATTTCAGGTTAATATTGACAAAGTTAATATTGAAGATATTTTACTAAATTCTTCATTATTTTGAAAATTAATAAAAACAAAGGTTGTTTATTTCAACAGAAACAGGGTAACAAAAGGGTTAAACCATAATATCATAGCATTGAAGGCAACTAGTTAACTAAGAGGTTATGCTTTTAATTAAAAAAAATTTTTATATATAGGCGTAGGAGTGGCTGTGTGGTAAGTAGCTTACCGGGTTCAGTCCCACTGCGTGGCATCTTGGGCAAGTGTCTTCTAATATAGCTTCTGGCTGACCAAAGCCTTGTTAGTGGATTTGGTAGACAGAAACTGAAAGAAGCTCGTTGTATATATATATATATATATATATATATATATATATATGTATGTATGTGTGTGTATATGTTTGTGTGTCTGTGTTTGTACCCCCAGCATCGCTTGACAACCGATGCTGGTGTGTTTATATCCCCGTAACTTAGCGGTTCGGCAAAAGGGACTGATAGAATAATTACTAGGCTTATAAAGAATAAGTCCTGGGGTCTATTTGCTCGACTAAAGGC
Source organism: Octopus bimaculoides (assembly GCF_046866305.1). Classification (NCBI taxonomy): domain Eukaryota; kingdom Metazoa; phylum Mollusca; class Cephalopoda; order Octopoda; family Octopodidae; genus Octopus; species Octopus bimaculoides. The sequence goes on from NC_142937.1 coordinate 16,423,664, forward strand.
GTTGCTCCAGCATGGCCACAGTCAAATGACTGAAACAAGTAAAAGAATATAATATATATATATGTATATATATATATATATATATATATATATATATATATATACAGTTGAAATTTACAGGAAAACAAAAGACAAAGACAGGTGGTATGAACAACAAGCAGGTGTATTAGTTTGATGCTCGGGAAAGTGAGAAAGTCTTTTAAGTTTCAAGCCGACACTCTTCAACAGAAAGGAATAAGAGAAAATAAACAGAAAGAGAATGAAAAAAACTTGAGGTGCAGGTGTTGCTGTGTGGTAAGAAGCTTGTTTCCTAACCAAGTTTCTACATTCCCACTATGTGGCACCTTGGCCAAGTGTCTTCAACTATAGCCTTGGGCCAACAAAATCCTTGTGCGTGGATTTGGTAGATGAAACTAAAAAAAAGCTATCAGGTATGTTATATTATGTGTGTTTGTCCACCACCTGTTTGACAACTGGTGTTGGTTTGTTTACATCACCATAACTTAGTGGTTTAGCAAAAGAGAGTGCTAGAATAAGAACCTGGCTTAAAAATAAGTACTGGGGTCAAGTTCTTCAACTAAAACCCGACAAGGCAGTGCCCCAGCATGGCCACAGTCCAGTGGCTGAAGCAGGTAAAAAATAAATGGTAAAAAAAAAAGATACAAAATAAAATGTGTTTAGATATATGTATATAAATACATATATACATTTGTATATAGCTACACACACACACACACATACTTATGTATATATAAATATTATACCCTCCTACAAATGTGCAATTCACCTTCCCCTCCTCCCTTGTTAACTCCCTCTTCATAGAACATTGTTCTCATCTATCTCCTAACTCTTCACCTATTTTTATTTCTTTACTTTCTTTCCAAACATTTTCCCTCCTCACTCCTTTGTTTTTCTTCTGATGAAAGACTGTCTGAAATGTTAAGACTCCTTTTTTCCTTTTAAGCATTAAACTAATACAGTATTTGCTAAAACTTGTCCCTTCTGTGTTGTACTTTTCCTTTTCATTCATTATATTTCCAGTATCCCTTATTTCTATACATTTGTTATATATGTATATGTGTATGCACACATAAAAATATTTATTTTGCATTCTTTAACAGATCCAACCTCCATCTTACAGACACAAAAAAAAAAAAGAAAAAAAAGAAACCCAACTGAAAATTCCATTGTATCATTAAAAGAAAATTACTGTAGAACTGTTTAGATTCTTTTTAAAAGCATTCCACATACTTCTATTCAAGTCAGTTTGGTTGTTTATAAATTCAAGTATTTGGTAATCACTTAGTTATATAATAGTACTAATAACTGTTTTGAATAAGATATATATATATATATATATATATATATATATATATGTATACACACACACACACATGCACACTCATTGGTGATGCATACATCTCACCCTGCTGAGAAATGCCAATATAGAAAATTTGAAAACTTTATATTAAATCTTTAAAAAGAAAATTCGTCAAATTAGATGGTAACTGTTGTCTGCTTAGTACCAAGCCTCTTTTAGCTTGAGCTCTAATCATCATCATCATCGTTTGCTGTCCACTTTTCCATGTTTGCATGGGCCAGATAAAATTTCTTGAGGCATATTTTCTACATCTGGATGCCCTTCTTGTTGTCAACCTTCACTTGTTTCCAAGCAAAGTAACATTAACCCGTAGTCGGACATGTTTTTGATAGAAGACTGGAAATGAGCAGCCTCACTTGTATCACAATGATGCTCATTTACAACCATCATATGATGTCAAGACAAGGGTACTCACAAACATACATATGTACCCACACACAACAGGCTATGTTTGACCTAAGGCTATCGGAGAAGATGCTTAACTAAGGTGCTATGCAATAGGACTGAACCACTCAACCTTATCTGTTTCTGTTCAGTGTACTGTGCAGTGGGATTGAACCCAAATATTGTATACTCATTAAACATTTTTTTAATGAGGGTAAAAAATTATGGACTTGTATATTATCTCAATCCTTTTGATATTGGTTTATTTGGGATCACCACTGGTTCTGATACAAACTGCTCTAAAGCGATCTAAATTAAAACTTTCTATTAAAATTTCATATTAATTTATATTCCAAACATCATCTTAATAATGATAGCTGTTTTATAAATTTTTCATTATTTTCAAAATTTATTGAAACAAAAGCAATGTATTTTAAGAGAAATGTAGTAAAAATAAATGGGTTAACAGAAACTTTTACTTGACTCATTTGTAAACTAATATAAAGTATCTCACTAACATTTCTATCTCATCAGACAAAAAACACCTTCCTCTCTGCTACTATCATAGTTTTATAGTCAACCCATCCATTATAAACTTCATGTCGGCTTTTTATTTCAATGAGGTCTACTTAAAATCTGATCAACTAAACTAACTTGCAATTGGCTTCAAAAGTATATATAGCGATCCCTGTTTACTATATTGACTTTTCTCAGCTAAAACTAATGTGTTATCTCATAAATTCTAGCCGTAATTACCAAGACTGTCAGAGGAAACCAGTGCCTAAACGTTAACAGATGACTTAGTTATTATGAGTTGTAAAGTATCTACTTACTAATAAATGACTCCTGAGGTTTTGCATCACTGACAAGGACTATCTTTGCCCAAGAAATGTTAATTCTTTTGGCTTTTTTACTCATCTTATCTGAGTTTATATTATTTTATTTTGGCAACTTCTGCCTCTCTTACTCTGTTGCTATTGTAATCAATCATCATCATTGAATGTCCATGTCCCAAGCTGTTAGATGGTTTGACAGGTTCTGATTGGTCCAAAGACTGTATTGGGCTCCAGTGTTAGCTTTTGTATGATTTCTACATCTGGATGCCCTTCTTAACACCAAGCACTTTGTGTGTACTGGGTGCTTTTTCCATGCACTTGCAATGATTGCCTTATAATTTGCAAGGCTTAGAGCTTGAAGTGGCCGCTGAAACTGAGGGAGAACAGAAGAGAGAGTGAGCAATGATCCTAGGCAGAGAGATAAGGAATGGTAAGTAAAAGAAGAAGAGGGGGCAGTATGACAGGTATCATGATCCAATGTCTACTCTGGCATAGTTTCTATTGTTGGATGTCCTTCCTAATGCCAATTACCTTACAGTGTGTCTTGGATGCTTTTTTTTATGGCACCAGCACCAGTGACATAACCATGCAGCTTGCAAGACTAAGATCATCTTTGAGTGAGTGAGGTTCCAGTAGAGAGGAAAGCAACCTTATGCTATGAGATGAGGGATTAAAGTGTGAAAGAAGGAGTCCAGAACAGACCAGGTTTCTTGCTGTGGAGGAGCTACGCAGCTGCTCATATTTTAAAAGAGAGCATGGGAGTGGCCAGTTAGATCTGAAATACACATTTTGTTTTAAATTACTTTGTTAATTATTCTAATTGCCATTGTTTACTGTAGTAATGTAATTTGATTGTTTAGTCCTCACATGAGCTTTCTGACCGTGTTCTATTTATAAAATCTTTCCAGTTATTATTATTTCAAGCTCTTGCTGTTTTTTTTATGTAATAACCAGATGTTTTAGTCATAACATATACTGTTTACTAATAAATTTCAAAGCTATTATAAAGCCTTTTACAAGTTTTAGGATTAACTTAACAGCTTTTATTTAATTCCAATAAAAAAGAATGTAAGATAAACCTTTAAATCATATTTTTCAACTTATCTATGATTATTATTAAGGCAGAAGGTGGCGTGCTGGCAGAACTGTTAGCATGCTGGACAAAATGCTTTGTGGCATTTCACCCATTTTTATGTTCTGAGTTCAAATTCTGTTGAGGCTGACTTTGCCTTTCAACCTTTTGGGGTCAATAGAATAAGTACCAATTGAACACTGGGGTTGATGTAATCAGCTTACCTCTTCCCCTGAAATTGCTGGCCTTGTGCCAAAATTTGAAACCATTATTATTGTTGTTGAGGCAGTGAGCTAGTAGAATCATTACTGCACCAGACAAAATGCTTAGCAGCAATTCTTCTGGCTCTTAAAGTTCTGAGTTCAGATTCTGCCAAAGTCGACTTTGGCACTTATTTTATCAACCCCAAAATGAAGAAAGGCAGCTATAGACTGGGGATGGTGTAACTGACTTGCCCCTCCCCTCAAATTGTTGCCCTTGTGCCAAAATTTAAAAGCATGGTTATATTATTATTGTGTGTGGGTGTGTGTGTCTGTGTGTATAGGTATATATATATATATATATATATATATATGTCTATACATATTGATTGGTCATACAACATTCTATTGTTTGATCAAGCATTTACAAGAAGCAGTCATCATAACCCGGTACAATACATGCGACAAAAATAGATAAACAATAGCTGACTACACTATTAATTCTATAAAGAATTCCACAAACAAATGATAAACATATCTATGGAAGGCAGCTTTGTCAAGACAAAAATACAAACCAGAAATCAGTGTAGAACACATTATATGTTTGTTACCATTGTTATGTTCTAGATAGGCATATATATATTACATTTATCATCATGATTTGTCCATGTTCTATGCTGGCATGGGTTGGACTATATATACATGTGTGTGTGTGTGTGTGTGTGTGTGTGTATATATATATATATATATATATATATATATATATATATATATATATACATGTATGGCTTCTGTGTCGGTGGGAGATAAAAAGCACGATTCGAGCGCGGTCATTGCCAGTGCTGCCTGACTGGCTCCTGTTTTAGTGGCACGTAAAAAGCACCATTCAAGTGTGGTCGTTGCCAGTACCACGTGACTGGCCCTCATGCTGGTGGCATGTAAAAAGCACCCATTACACTCTAGGAGTGGTTGGTGTTAGGAAGGGCATCTAGCTGTAGAAACCTTGCCAGCTCAGATTGGAGCCTGGTACAACCTTCTGACTTGCCAGCCCTCAGTCCAACTGTCTGACCCATGCCAGCATGGAAAGCAGACGTTGTTGATGATATATATATATATATATATATATATATATATATATATATATGCACAGGTGTAGCTGTGTGGTAAGAAGCTTGCTTCCCAATGACATAGTTCCAGGTTCAGTTCTACTGCATGGCACCTTGATTGTGGGGGACATACTATAGCTTCGAGCTGACCTAAGCTTTATGAGTAGATTTGGGAGATGGAAACTGAAAGAAGCCTGTTGTGCGTCTGTGTATATATAGGGATGTGTGTGTGTATATAGGTGTGTGTGTGTGTTTGTTCCTTATCACTGCTTGACAACTTGTGTACTTATGTCCCCATGATTTGCAGTTCAACAAAAGAGACCAAAGAAATAAGTACCAGGCTTAAAAAGAAGTACTGGGGTCAATTTGTTCAACTAAAATTCTTCAAGGTGGTGCCCCAGCATGGCTGCAGTCCAATGACTGATGCAAGTAAAAGATAAAAGACATATATAAAACATGCACACACTACTATATGTGTCCTGTGTGCATTTGTGTCACTATCGATATGTTCTCTCCCTTTCTCTCTCCCCCCTCTCTCTCTCTCTATATATATGTGTGTGTGTGTAGTGTTTGTGTGTATGCTATTCTGTTGTACATTGAAATGCTTATAAAATTTAATGAAGTAAAATACAAAATCCAGGTACCTCTGTTGCAAGTAATACATTGGTACTTGAAATGAAATAATACTTTATTCATGAATATGATGATTGTCGGTGAACTAATTGGCCTTGAACTGTGTCTTCTTTCCCAAGCAACGCTGGACATCCTTGTAGAAAATCACCTACACTGAAGATGTAAGACTCATTTTTATGTGCCCTTTAAATAATTCAGTTAAAAAATATGTCTGTCTGTCTGTCTCTCTCTCTCTATATATATATATACACACACACACACACACGTGTGTGTGTAGTTTGAAATTTTGTTCCTATTTAATTAATTAGTAAAAGTATGTTTTGCTCTCAAGCATTTAATTGTGCTAATAACTACAAGTATTTTGGCAAATTATTCCCAACTGTTAATGACAGTTTGTCAAAGATTTTCTCTTCTAGATTATGATTATTTAAATGAGTGAAAATGAAGAAATTCCTGTTTTTAATTAACTGGTTGCTTGCATTAAGTGGCCTTTTGTTTCTGTTAATTTTGAAAATTGCCATTATTAAGCTGGTGTTTAGAACCTAAATTAATACAGAATTTTGATGGAAGGTTTAATTTAGATCACCTTAAAACAAGAATTTATATAATGGAACTTTAGGTGGTATCAGGTGGATTAGTATAAAAAATCACACCCTGCCATCACTGAATGATGTTATCTGGGATTTACTGTAATAAAAAAAATGACTGGATAGTCGTGGTTGGGATGTCTCTGAACTTAAGTCAGCTTAACTGTTTTGTTACTATTATTGAAATACACTGCTTCTTTTTCAATTAATTTTGAAGATAATGAAATTAGTAAAATAATTTTGTCACTATTAAGTTGGTGTTTGGAACAAATGAAATTTTGGTGGAAGATTTAAATTTTTATTTTTATAATTTCTCTTGAGTGCTAGGACTCATGGGGTTAGTTACCTGTTTTCCATGACATATAAGTGACTGAGATCACAATATTCCCCTTGAATGGGATGCTGGTCTCTTGCAAAGTTTTAATATAGATCATTTTAAAACAGGGAATTTGTTTCCTAGAACCAGAGGTGGTGTCTGGTGGGTTGATATGAAAAAGGTTAAGACAAGTCAACATTTGCAATGAGATATTTATTTGCTGTTGGGCCAAACACATAACGACTACTTATCTAACAAACAGCTTCATGCATAGTTGTTAAGGAATCTTAATTGAAGAATTTATTTCTAAAATACATGTTTCTTTCTTAAAAAACATATCACATAGCAATAAATTTTGTCCATTTTATAAACATTTCTGAAATGGTTTCTATGTTTTCTAAGCAGCATTTATTTAATGATTTGTGAGTTTGTATCTTCTATAAATGTGTAACATTTTTTAATGTTTTTTCAAATCAATATTTATGAAGATTGGCATTCAGTTATTAACACAGATGCTGTTTCTTTTATTTTTGGCTGGCATTGCACTAAAATATACCATTTCTCGTTTTATTCTGCATGACAGCAATAATGATGAGGATGATAATCATAGTTTCATGAGAAAATATAGAAAATTCCCCCTAAAATAAATGCTCAGAGGTAAACCACAGACATTTTTCAACAATCAATCAGTTTATTTTTTTGCTTACTTATTTAGTTCTTTATGAATCATTTCAAGAGATTCATAGGATTGAGGGGGACGATGAAAGGGGGTGGGTAAGTACTGTATAAACCAGTGATTAAGAGTGGCTGGCATTGATTCTGTAAGGTATCCTCTCTCTTTCTCTCTCTCTCTCTCTCTCTCTCTCTCTTTTATTTATTGATATCTGTTCGGTCAGTGAAGAGAAGAAGCCTTATATTGATCCAGTCTGGTGACTTTAGCCTCCCATTGTAACAGACACTACTGCTGGAAGTGAAACCCTACTCATCAAAGTGTCCCTTTCAACACATTACTTTTCTTTAGCTCAATATATCTACCAAAATATCCCCTTTTTTTCATTTTTTTTTTTAGAATACAAATTTCAGGGGGCAAAAATACACAAACTAATATCAAAACCCATTCCTGCTTCCTATAAAATATCTCAATTTATTTTCTCAGGCTCTCCTTACAAACTATGCAAATCTTCTATTGAGGATCTTTTCCTCTGTAAATTCTGACTCATTGTTTGTCCCTTCTACTCATCTACCAGGGACTTAAGTTTACTTTATATTGTCTCTACTGGCCCTTTTTCTTCTATACTGTGAAGGAACAATATCTAATGGGAATAAAACAAAAAAAAAAAAGGTAATAAAATATATTGATCGAGGTGAATAATAATATCCATGTATTTGCTATTAGACTGTTTTGACATGGAGAATTCTCATAGATTTCCGTTTTCTTTTATTTTTGTTAGGATTTTTTGGGTGTGTGTACGTGTATGTGTATGTGTGTGTCTATGTATGTAAATGTGTGTATGTGTCTGTTAGTGTATATACATGTTTTGTAGATGTGTGTGTGTGTGTGAACAACTCAATTTCCTTTTCTATTTTCCCACATTAGCAAATAACACTTCCATTTGCAAGGATGATTTAGTTTTTCCTAAGTATGAAATGAAACCTGTACATTTATAGGTTTTTACGCATGCATACATGTATATGTGTGTGTATAAACCTCCTTCTTCCCCCTCCTCTCTCTCTCTCTTTCTGTCTCTTTATATATGTGTGTGTGTGTGTGCACATATATATATATATATATATACACATATTGTGTATATATGTGTGAGACCTGTATAATGCTTTCGATTTGTTATTGAAATATTAGCAATTTCTGATTTTCACGCATGCATACATATATCTACCTCTCATGTATGTGTATATGTCAATATATATGTATGTACTTATGAGTGTGTGTGTGTGTGTGTGTATGTATATATGTATAAGTACGCATGTTCATATAATTACACACACACACATTAAAGGATGAATGCTAGCAAGCTGAAACTTCAACATCACTGTCAACCTTTTCCTTGTAAAAGTTAAAAATGTACTCTGCTAAAAAGTATTGAGTAATCCTTCAGCTTAATGTTAAATTGTTTATATATATAACCTGATATAAAAACAAAGATGTATATAAATATATATATATATATATATATATATATATATATATATATATATATATATATACACATATGAGAGTGTGTGTGTGTGTGTATGTATACACACATATTTATACACTCGCACACACAAACACATACACACACATATGTATATATATATATATATATATATATATATATAAGAGAGAAAGAGAGCTAGATATAAATTCTCATATATCTGCTTCTTGCCTGGCATTCTTATTGACAAATACGTTCAGTGTCTCATACTCGTACACACACACACACACACACACACATGTGCGTTTATCTTCTTGGTTAGGTCTTCAGTTGCATTTTAAAGGCTTCTTGTGTTTTTTTCTACTTTTTCTCTAATTAAGAATTTTTCTTTGCAAAACCATTTGTACTGGATAAACTATATAATTGTAACTAAGCAGATTGAGAGACATTGGACAGCAGATATATTCCACTGGTAGCAGTAGATTATTCATTTAACCCTTGTCATATCCACCCAACTTGTGGTCTAAATTAAAACCTTTTGTCAAAATTCTAAGTTAATTTAATGTTCCAAAACACCAGATTAATAATGATAAAGTTATTTTATTTATTCCTTATTTTCAAAATTAATAAAAACAAAAGCAGTATATTGCAGTAGGAATAAGGTGAAAAGAGATTAAACAGACTTTACATTCAAAGGCATCCCAGCCATAACTATCCAGTCATTTTTGTTTTTTTAATCATAGTCCCAGGTTACATCATCCAATGATGATGGTAGGGTATGATTTAACCCCTTTGATACTAACCTACATGAAACTGATCCCTGGTTCTATATTACAAATCTCCTGTTTTAAACAGAAATATAGTAACAATTTCAACAGAAATACAGTAATACAGGGCTTACCTATTAACCTTTCGATATTTAAACTGGCCATATCTGGCCCGAATATTCTACCAGTTTTATGTTCAGGTTGGACAGATGAAGCCTCTCACACCTACCCTTCAATGTCATTCTAAATATAAACAGTCACATCATTGAGAGTTCAGAACTATGAGATAATGCCTGATTAATTCAAAACAATGTGAATAAATAAGTATTGTATTTGATAGAGTAATCTGAATATTACAGGGCTAATTAGGCAAATATCAAGAATTTAAACTGTAATTCACCAGCCAGTTTAACACAGTATCTAATGTCCTGTGGTGTATGTTGGAAAGTTTATTTTATTACAAATGTTCAGAGCTAACTCTTGGTTCTTCTCCAGACCAAGTTTTTGATGTCTCTCTCTTATTTGTTGTATTTATTTTTAACACAGCAAGTTCATGGGAGATGTTATCTCAGGACAAATACTGCAGTGACTGACCTATTGACAATGTGATACATAGTTGGCTTTTTAAAATTAAATACTGCCTCAATTGCATATAATGGATTTTTATTCAGCTGAACAGCTATTTGAATTATCAGTAAATGTTTTATTCACTTTTTCCTATAGCATGACTATAAATTTTAGTCCACCCTCTCTCATTATAGTGTATATTTTTACATTCTCTTAGTTTGTCTCAGTGATTCTCAACGAGGGTCCATATGACCTTTGGGAGCCCATATAAGATTTTGTCAAAATTTATGTGCAATAAATTGTACTTCAATACACAAAATATTTTAAGAATTTTTATACAATTGTTAATATTTAATTGTAAAATTAATGCTGTGTTGGGACACCATATTTCGTTATGCAACCATAATATACTACATCATCATCATCATTTAATGTCCGCTTTCCATGTTGGCATGGGTTGGATGGTTTGACAGAGGCTGACTAGGCAGAAAACTGCTCCATGCTTCACTGTCTGTATTGGCATGGGTTTTATGGCTGGATGCCCTTCCTAACACCAACCATTCTACAGAGTGGACTGAGTCCTTTTTACATGGCTCTAGCACAGGTGAGGTCAGTTTTGGCATGTTTTTTTTACAGCTGAATGTCACCCACTTTACAACATGGACTGGATGCTTTTTGCGTGGCACCAGCACAAAATATATTCTTTTCTACTCTAGGCACAAGGCCTGAAATTGTGTGCTAACATTTCTGCCAGCTATCAACGTGATAGAAGGATCGGAACACCGATTAGAGCAAGGCCATAATTTCACAATAAAAACTAATTTTACATGTGCATCGGAGAACTTGATCTACCTAATTACATGCTCTGGATGCAAATGGCAATATATTGGACACACAAAAAACAGCCTACGTCAGAGGATGGCGGTGCACAAATCTCAATTTAGGATCCCAGAAAACAGGAATATACTTCTCAGCCAGCACATCGACGAATGTGCTTACAACAAATTTCCCAAATTCACAACATTTCCACTATACAAATTCAAAGACAATGCTAGCTAAAATGAACGCATTAGCAAGGAAATACATTTCATAAGAAAATACCGACCAAGTCTAAAATCTCTAAACTAGCAATACTGAGACTTTCATATATATTTATGTGTATATATATATATATATATATATATATATATATGTATGTATGTGTAATATATATATATATATATATAAATATATATATATATATATATATATATATATATATATGTATATATGTATGTATGTGTAATATATATATATATATATATATATATATATATGGATTTGCAAGTTATTCATAAGAAATAAACAAAGGGGATGGAAGAACCTGATTTCTATTAAAACCACAGGAGGAACAACTTCACCACGACTCCGACTCCTCCTACTACTACTACTACTATTGTTATTAATATTACTGCTGCTGGTTATTCAACGGCCACAGCCACTCCTAGAAAACAAGTCTTGACCACTATTTAATTTACAAAAACAGATAGTAGTAATTTACTATCGCAGCAAGTTGAAATTATCATGCCTCCAGAACAGAACGAAAGGATCACGTGTGCGTGCAATAAATAACAGTAAACTATGAATGTTATTCTTAATTTTAATTTCAATTTTATTTTATTAATAGCCCTCTTCTCTTCTCACATATTTTATACTCATTTTTGATAAGGTTTTTCAAAAAAACCGAAACATGTAATGTAAATTAATTAAAACACCTAATTTTTTAAAAAGTGGCGTTTTCATTTTTGTTTCTCTTTAATATCTACTTACTCGTGTGGTACATTTACAAATCTTTTCAAATGTATTTATATATATATATTGATTCAGTCATTAGTGTGGCCATGCTGGGGCACCAACAAATTACACATCACATTTTGTTGTTCAGAAAATTTGTTCTGCAGGTCATTGTATATCTCACTTGACTATGGCCTTGCAGCAACTCCTGTCCTTTATTGTCTTTTTTTATTTTTCACCTTTAGCCTGTCACCCCTCTCTGATTGTTGTTGAATCCTAAGTCATTCCTGATTGAGCAGACTTTTAATCAGTTATTCTGTGACCATCCTATCTTATTTTCATCACTACATTTTCCAATGTTTCTTTTTTTTTTGAAGTTGGTATAATGTATTTTGAGGGACTTTGGTTGTTATTTCTAGCAAACTTAACGACTACATAGAGGTCCCCATATTTGTTTGTCCCTCCTGTTGTTATGGTTGTCCTGTTATCTAACCACACACACACACTCCAAGTTATTCTAGTCAAGCTATAGTTTCAAATAGGTCGGGAGTTTACTTGGCCACATAACTATGATATCTTACTCCAAAATCCCCAACCTGTTTCCTGTTTATTGTATTACCAATTCTCCTGTTTTTGTATAACAACCAGGCTGTGAAATGTTTTCTATAATGTTTTCATCACAGATAAAGTTTCTCTTGTCATTTTTTAGATGGAATTATCTGATTTGCCCTAATTTTTTTGTTTTGTTTTGTTGGAAAGTTCCTTCTGTCTTGTAACCATAATAATGATTATCATCCTCCTTGCTGCCATCACCACCACCACCATCTTCATCATTATCACCACCCCCACCACCATCTTATCAGCATCACCATAACACACCACAATCACTAATTTATGCCAATCTTTTGATTTTAGTATTGGTTTGTATGGATCTGTTCCAGCACAGTATCATTACTTATGATTGTCCTCCCTTATCTAGCACACACGCACGCACGCGCGGCAATCTTTGTTGTATGTCGTGTTTTAAATATGGTTTTTATGTTTTTCCTATCCCCAACCATTTTTACATGTACCAAGTACATTCCATTTTTACTTCCAGCACTCGAGAAGCTGTTTGTGCTATGACTAATGACCTCCCACCCCAAGCTTTCTTAGCAGGATTACCATTACTCCAGCTTGTGCAGCCCATTTATTGTTAATTGTGTTTGTATTTTTGTTTTTGTGTGTGATGTTTAGGTCTGGACAAAGCTGTTTCCATGCCTTTCTAAGACCTCCAGGACTAAGGAGATTGCTTGGGTGTCAATCTTAGGACAGTGTAGAGGATTCGGTAAAAAATGGATGAGTCTAATTGTGATTACAAAAGTAGGGCAGCTACTTAATCTGATCATTCTGATAAAAGAACTCCTGAATTTGTTGGTGAGATCCAGGCCATGATTAACAACAATCCCTCCAAGTCAGTGAGGTCCATTGCCAGGGACATGGGAGTGTCTGAGTTCTTATCAGGTAGGTAGTACATGAAGACATTCAGTATTCCTCATACAAGAGGAGAAAAGGCCAATTTTTATCCCAATCCCTCAAAGACAAGAGGAAAGAATGTGCTATGAAGCTTTTGAATAAACTCAAGCATCCTCTCCAACCAAACGTGTTTTGGTTTTTCTCAGACAAAAAATTTCTGCCAGGATCAGATGGTGAACACACAGAACAACCATTGGCTTGCTGTGTCCCCAAAACACGTACCAAGAGTGATAAAAATCAAACATCCAGTCAATATCATGGTGTTTGGAGTGATCACTCGTGCTTCCTTTCATCTTCCCATACAGTCTCAGATTCAACACAGAGGCCTACATCAAGTGCCTTGGGTCAAGAGGGTGACTGCTGGAAGACCCTATGTCTGGCAACAGGACTCTGCACCATGCCACACAAGCAGGAAAGCCCAGTCATGGCTGTCAGGCAATTTCTATGACCACATCACCCCTAACATTTGGCCACCTAACTCCCAGAATGCAACCCTCTTGATCTTCATGTGAGGACGCAGTTGAGCAAGAGACCAACAAAACTCCTTTTAACACCAAAGATGAACTGAAGGCAAATATTATGGCAGTATTTACCAACTTAAACAAGGAGACTGTTCAAAAGAGTTGCAGGAGATTCTGGAGTCATCTGGAGGCCATGTTTGAAGCCTGTGTGTGTGTGTGTGTGTGTGTGTGTGTGCATACAGAACAATGTGTGGTTACTGCAATAGAAACATATGTTGGTCATTGTCATATATGCTGTAGAAAACTTTTTATTAAAACGTTTTGGATGTGAATAAATCTCCTGGTTTTCAATTGTATGTATATATATATATATATTTATATGGTTTCAAATTTTGGCACAAGGCCAGCAGTTTAGGGGCAGCGGGTAAGTCGATTACATCGACCCCAGTGCTCAACTGGTAGTTATTTTAATGACCCTGAAAGGATGAAAGGCAAAGTCGACCTTGGCGGAATTTGAGCTCAGAACGTAATGGCAGACGAAATACCGCTAAGCATTTCGCCCGGCGTGCTAACGTTTCTGCCAGCTCGCCGCCTTAATGGCATTCTAATGATTCTGCCAGCTCACCACCTTCATATGTGTGTGTAATATAGTGTATGTCTTAGACTTGTTTAGTTTACATGAGATTCCTGTCAAAGACTTGTGCAATTATTTTACACTGGTTATTATCATCAGCAGTAATTTGACATCTGACTTCTCATTTTTTTCAAGTGACCTAGCTAGATGGATGGCTCTGTGAAATCTGGTAAACCACTGTTGGACTCAATCCAGTATCATATTCTTCAATTGTCTGGCCAAACATCATTACTTCCTTTATTATCAACTTTGGGTTTTCCACTATATTCATGCACATACATATGCATATATTTATATTTTGTGTTAAGAAGTGATGTATGCTACCTGAATTTGTGTGTGTGTGTGTGTACAAATTCTGGTACCATGCACCATCGTCATCATCATCATCATTTAGTGTCTGCTTTCTATGGGTTAGCCAGTTTGACTGGAGCTGGCAAGCCAGAGAGCTGTACCAGGTTCCAGTCTGATTTGACTTCGTTTCTATGGCTGGATGCCCTTCCTAACATCAACCACTCCAAGAGTGTAGTGGGTGCCTTTTTCATGTTACTGGCACTATACAGCTGGATACCCTTTCTAATGCCAACCAGTTTACAATGTGTACTGGGTGCTTTTTATGTGGTGCCAGCATGTGTGCTTTTTACAGGGCAATATATATACATGTATCTTTTAACTCTCATCTTTTACTTGTTTCAGTCATTGGATTGCAGCCATACCAAGGTACCAGCTTGAAAGGTTTTACTCACTAAAATCAATGCCATCACTTATTCTTTTTTTTAAACATGATACTTATTCTATCAGTCTCTTTTGCTGAACTGCTAAGTCACAGAGACATAAATGAACCAACATCAATTGTTGAGTGGTGGTGGGGGACAAATACGAAGACATACACAATGATGATACAGAATAGGCTTCTTTCAGTTTCCGTCTACCAAATGCACTCACAAGACTTTGGTTAACCCAGGGCTTTAGTAGGAGACACTTGCCCAAGGTGCCATGCAACCATGCCCATCTTATGTAAGTGTGTTTGTGTTTGTGTGTGTGTGTGTGTGTGTGTATATATATATATATATATATATATATATATATATATATATATATATATGAGAGAGAGAAAGTATCTACTTATGGCTCAACTTAGCTTAAATCAGAAGAACCAAAATAAATTTAAATATTATAATGCCTGACTGGGTTATATAAGAATAGGAACATAAACACATTCCTTCCATACCATTGATGTGTGGAATACATTATATATATATATATATATATATATATATATATAAACTAATCCTCTAGCTACTCCCCCTCCTCTCTCCCACTTAATTTCAGTTACCCATGTAGATGAGATGTGGTTGAAATGAGTTGGAGCAGTGTGTATGTGTGTGTGTATGTATGTATATATGACATATTGAATTTCTCAAACTTGTACTTGAAACATAATTTGTCCTCTTACAAATATTGTGTAATTCACGCTTGTTCTCTAACATAAACAATGTAAAAGAAGGAAAAGAACAAGCATATTAGCTGCCATCATTCTGGTTTTGTTATCATATTGCTTTTATTTATTCATATAATCTTTTCTTTTTTACTTTGTTATTACAAATGCATGGTTTACTTTATTTAGTATTGGTATTTAACTCCTCAGCACTTCTTCAATTACATATATTGGAAATTTCTCTCATGATTATCATAGACTTATTTTAACATCTACTTTCCCATGCTGGCATGAGTTGGATGGAATTTGTTGAGGGAGATTTTCAATAGTCAGATGCTCTTTCTGTCACCAGCCCTTAACTGTTTCCAAGTAAGGTAATATTTCCCCATGGCCAGACATGCTTTCATGGAAGATTAGAAATGGACACTGCTTGCTTATCAGTGATGTTCACTTTCAACTATCATGTGATATCAAGACAAATGGACACTAACACACTTTCATGCATGCATACACACACACACACACACACACACACACACACAAAATTGACCATATTGACACTGATGGGTCAAAAGAATATTGGTGGAGCTTAAAAATTAAAACAGCCTCCAAGTTAAAACACAACTGGTCAGATATTGTGTGGAGTACAAAGAAACAATATTCTGTTGTGGAAATTAGCTG
The DNA here is from genome assembly GCF_046866305.1 of Octopus bimaculoides. Taxonomy (NCBI): domain Eukaryota; kingdom Metazoa; phylum Mollusca; class Cephalopoda; order Octopoda; family Octopodidae; genus Octopus; species Octopus bimaculoides. The sequence continues at coordinate 16,440,165 of NC_142937.1, forward strand.
CCCTCTGGACACTAGTGTGTTTAGAATAATTTAAGGGAAAGGACATCTATGGGCCATTGATCCAGTACCCAAGATGCACTTTCAGCTTCATACCTGTTATTATTGAAACAATAAGATACCTACCAACCTGTCTGAAGCAAAGTATGGCTGAACTTGGTATCTTGGGCAGGAGGGAGAACACAAATCCTTAATTCATATGCTACAAATGATCATGATATCTGGGACTATAAAAATCTGAAAGACCTTAAGATTTAAAGGGTGGTGGTTAAAACAGGATGCTTTCCTTCACAACCTTACTTCCAAATTAACCCCTTGATATCTTGTTGAAAATTTTCCAAGTCAAAAAAATCCTAGTCCTTTAATAATTCTGTTACACAACAGAAATGATTGATAGAAGAAATTAGAGCTTCTTCATTTCTTTAAAATGAATGTAAGCAAAGTTAGTATTATTCTTGTGATATTATATGTTTTAGAACTGACTGATGCAGTCTCATGTGGTACTGTGTCATAGAGGAAGCTAAGGGTTAAAAGAATTCAATTTTGGGAGATTAACTTGATCCAAATGGTATTGCAATTTATCACAGCGAAATATGTTTGATCTTGGCATATTATACAAGTGATGTTGCTGTTGTTTTTCAATAAATATTTCATTGAGTGACTAATTTGCTGCCCAGACTTTTCAGTTAAAGCTCAGTGACTTACTGTGTGGTTTGTCTTGTATCTTTAACACTATACACAGAAACATAAGCATTAATGTAATAGTTCCAGGTTTTAGTCTTAGGTTAACATACAAAGTCAGATATGGTGTATGCTTAAAACATTCAACTGAGCCATTATTGAGACTGTGTCTAGGATTTTGTGTGGTTAAGATTGTTTGTCTTAATGTCAGATTTCAGTGAATATCCTAATAGTGTAGTTAGGATCCAGGCATGCCATATCTCTAATTTTTGTTGTTGTTACTTAATCCCAGATCAACCCCTAGTGAATAGACCTATGTCCTTCCCTTGGATATTGTATGTCTAACACTACATCATTCAACGTTACTCCTTTTTCAAAACGATAATGTCATTTGAAGCAGATTTGGCTTCTGTTTCTAGCAGATTGACAACCATACGCAAAGGTTTGTTGGTTTGTCTCAACCTTGCTTTCAGTTTCTGTGAGGATCTATATGATATCACTTTGCTTACAGTGCTGCTAATGGATTTAGAAAAGGAATTTCTATCATATGGTACTGCTTTTTAACTCCTTTAAAATCATTTAACACTTTGGTATATGAACCACTAAGGATGGTCTTGTAGAAAATATAAACATTTGAGGGTTCAGTTGATTTCAGTTCTTGGTGAAATGGTTTATTCTTTTTTTTTATGAACTGCATGATTTCTTTAACCCTTTTTACCACCATATTTCTGCTTTTGTTTTAATTAATTTTGAAAAAAGAAAAAAAAATTACCAAAATAACTTAGTCATTATTTAGCTAGTGTTTGGGGCATAAATTAACATGAAATTTTGATGGAAGATGACTTTTAAAACAGGAAGTTTGTATCATAGAACCAAGAGCAGTCTCAAACAGAATGGTATCAAAAAGGTTAAGGTAAATCTGTTTGTCAGTTACCTCAATTGCAGTATGTGTCTGGTATCTATTTTACTAATCTTTGAGAGGTTGATGTAAAAGTTAACTCTGGTAAAATTTTCTTCATAATAACACAAAGAAGAATTACATTCACTACTGTGAGGAATAATGCAGCGAGAGATAGTCAAACAGCTATAATAAGTATCGGAGAATCTTTACTGCAGGACTATATGAAAACATACCACTAAGAGAGGGATATAAACCAAAGTTCTTTAGTTTATATATGTGTGTGTGTGTGTGTGTGTGTGTGTGTGTGTGTATAATCTTGTTTCAGTCATCAGACTGTGGCCATGCTGAGGCAACACCTTGAAAGATTTTAGTTGAATGAATTGCCTCCAGTACTTATTTTTTAAAAATCTGATACTTATTGCATGATATTCTTTTGCTGTACCACTAAGTTATTGGAATGTAAACACACCAACATGGTGGTGGAGGACACACACACACACACACACACACACGTGCGTGCATGCACGCACATGACGGGTTTCAAATTCTGCTGAGGTGAGCTTTGCCTTTCAGCCTTTTAAGGTTGATAAACTAAGTTGCAGTTGAGCACCAGACTGAACGTAATTGACTTGCCCTCACCTCCCAAAATTGCTGGCCTTGTACCAAATTTGAAACCATTATTATTATTATTATTATTATTATTATTATTATTATTATTATTATTATTAAGGTAGCAGGTGGAATTGTTACCACAATGAAGAAATTGCTTAATGTTACTTTCTTCACCGCTTTATGTCCAGGGTTCAAATACTGCCGAGGCCAACTTTCTTTTTTCCTTTCAGGGTTGAGAACATAAAATACCAGCTGAGCACTGGGGTCATTGTAACCAACTCACCCGCTCCTCATATAGCCTTGTGCTAAAATTAGAAAGAATTATTATTATTTAATCCTCACTATTCATTTGTCTGAAATTGTATTTCAAGAGTACTTGTTACATGTATGTTTAGATTTGCATTAGAAAGAAATATTAATTACACTTTGTGCAGTCCCCTCCATTTATTCTGTTTAACAGTATTATTATTTTGTTTGAGACTTATTCTGTTAACATACTGTTAATAACCAAAGTCATATTGTTTAGGTTTCGTTTCTTGCTTTTCTTTTTATTACTCTCATGTTTCTCTAATAACATTTTTTTATTACCCATTCTGTGAATAGTTTTCTCAACTTTTCTTTTTTTCTCATTTACTTTTATTAGATTCTAAATGTTGATTCCCATAGCTACTCAACACATTTGACACACATCACTCTCAATTTTATAGACGTTACATTATATTAATCCCAGTTTTTTTTTCCATATATCTTAACAACATGATGTAATCACCAAATGTTAAGTTGTCTTATTAAACAACTGTAATGAGGTAGCTGAAGGGGGAAGAAACATTAAAAATATTGACTCAACTAACCCCTTCTTTATTGAAACTAAGTGGGTTAAATGTGGGCAAAATATTGCAAAGGCAATCTTGTGCATTATTAAATAGGACTACTTAGTAATATGTTGCATGATAATCTGCTAAATCGTTAAGAATAAAACAAAATACTTAAGTTTTAAGAGGATTAAAATAATCTGGTTTGCATTTTTTTTTTTTATTTATAAGAAACATTTATATTTCTTAAAGCAACATTTTTTCTTATATTTAATTTAAATATTTCAAATATTTTTCATCTTGTTTTAGCATCATCATTATCACCATCATCATATTTATGTAATATTTTTCACTGCTGCTGGACTGAGAGAAAATATTAAAAACTAAATGTGGCTGTGTAGTTATGAAACTTGCTTCCTTACCACATGGTTTCAGGTTCAGTCCCAATGTGTAGCACCTCAGGGCAACCAAAGCCTTGTGAGTGGATTTGGTAGACATAAACTGAATGAAACCTGTAGTGTGTGTGTGTGTGTGTGTGGTGGAGGGGGGAGAGTTAAATTTGCTCCCCATTCACATAATTTTGGGTTCAGTCCCACAGCATGGCACTGCATGGGAAAATATCTGATATAGGCTCAGGCTGACCAAAACCTTATGAGTCGATTTGGTAGGTGGAAACTAAAAGAAGCCTGTCTTGTGTGTGTGTGTGTGTGTGAAAACATGTCCTGTTTTTGACAGCATGTGCTTGTTACAAATGAGCATCACCATCATACAACTAGTGTCCTTCATTTCCAATCTTCCATGAAAACATGTCCAGCCATCAGGAAATATTACCTGGAAATAGGTCAGGGTTGGTGACAGGAAAAGCATCCAGCCATAGAAAATCTACTTTGACAAATTTCACCCAACATGTGCAAGCATGGTTAAAAAAAAAATGACTTCAAAAATACTGATGGTGATGATTAATCGTAATCTCAGATAATTTGATGTCATTACAAAGCTGTCTGGAATTAAAGCAGAGATTGGATTGGTTTCGGGTAATTTTTAAGATCAGACACAAAGATATTATGAATGTTTAAACACTCAGTAGACTTCTCATGTTTATATTGTAATTATCTGCATATTAATTTTCTGACAGTTTTAATTAATGTTAAATTGGCGACAGGGTGGGGTAAAAATAAAATATGTAAAGAAAACCTGAACATTTTCTATGGATCTCTCCTGCTCTGTGTGTGTGTGTGTATACATCATCATCATCATCGTTTAACGTCCGCTTTCCATGCTAGCATGGGTTGGACGATTTGACTGAGGACTGGTGAAACCGGATGGCAACACCAGGCTCCAATCTAATTTGGCAGAGTTTCTACAGCTGGATGCCCTTCCTAACGCCAACCACTCAGAGAGTGTAGTGGGTGCTTTTACGTGTCACCCGCACGAAAACGGCCACGCTCGAAATGGTGTCTTTTATGTGCCACCCGCACAAGCCAGTCCAGGGGCACTGGCAACGATCTCGCTCGAAAATCCTACGGGAGCCAGTCAGGCGGTACTGGCAACGGCCACGCTCAAAATGGTGCATCTCATGTGCCACCCGCACAAGAACCAGTCCAGGGGCACTGGCAACGATCTTACTTGGCTTGCCGGGTCTTCTCACACACAGCACATTTCCAAAGGTCTTGGTCAGTAGTCATCGCCTCGGTGAGGCCCAATGTACGAAGGTCTTGCCTCACCACCTCAGCCCAGGTCTTCCTGGGCCTACCTCTTCCACGGGTTCCCTCAACTGTTAGGGTGTGGCACTTTTTCACGCAGCTATCCTCATCCATTCTCACCACATGTCCATACCAGCGCAATCGTCTCTCTTGCACACCACAACTGATGCTTCTAATGTTCAGCTTTTCTCTCAAGATACTTACACTCTGACGGGTATTCACATTGACATTACACATCCAATGGAGCATACTGGCTTCATTCCTTGCGAGCTTACGTATGTCCTCAGCAGTTACAGCCCATGTTTCACTGCCATGTAGCATGGCTGTTCGTACGCATGCGTCATACATATATATATATATATATATATAGTGTGGGCCGAAAGTCGCAAATGCAGTTGGTGCAACTGTTGAAGCCAGCAGATTATTCCCTCAGATTGCAACAGGCAGTCAGGATCTATGACTTTTGGCCCACCCTGTATACACACACATATTTATACATATATACACATATAGGTGTATGAGGTGGTATCAGAAAGTTCACACAAACTGTTGCGCACAAACAGATGGCAGCACATGGTTGTGTGCACAGTGAGAGCTAGCAGTGACCTTCATGAAGCAGTGTGCCAAGTAACATTATTATGTTTACTTTGAAAGTTGTGAAATTTGTGCTTTGTGATCATGTGTGTATGCTGTAGTCTGCGATTTTGTCACAGACAGGAACAAAGAGTCAACATGAAATTTTGCATTAAACTTGGGAAGTCTGCTACAGAGACATTGAGCATGCTTTGGCAAGCTTACGGCAATGGAGCAATGGGTCGTACGCAATGTTTTGAGTGGCACGGGCCCTTCAAAAGCAGAAGAACTTCTCTGGAAGATGATGAGCGATCTGGAAGACCTGCCACAAGCATCTCTCCTGGAAATGTGGTATTGTGCATCCCCGAGGGCCAGGCCATCTATCAAGAGTATATATATATTTGTATATATATATATATAGAGAGAGAGGAATAGATATATCTATATATATATATATATATATATAGGAGGGAGAATATACAAAAAATAACAACAGACGAGGACAGGTGGTGTAAATAACAAAAGTATATATTAGTATGACGCTCGGGAATATGGAAAGTCTTTGACGTTTCGAGCTACGCTCTTCAACAGAAAGAATACAGAGACAAGGAGAAAAACACGGAGAAAAAAAATTGAATAGTGTTCAGTCAACGGTCAATCATAATAATGGCCGATCATAACAATGGCTGACCGGAAGTTAGAAATTCTTATTTCAGGAGAGCTAAGAAAGGGGGAGATAACAAACGGTGATCGGGAACGAGGGGCTGTGTGGGAGAGGTAGACTGCTGGTGATCTTGACGTATGTAGTGTGAAAATGGGGGAAGGGAGAAAGGGAGAAAGTAGTTGGTCAGTTGTAGTGTGTGCCTGGTGTGATGCGAGGGTATTGGTGTGGTGTGCGTGGTGTGATGCGAGGGTATTGGTGTGGTGTGATGTGAGGGTGTTGGGAGGTGGGGAAGGCATGGGTGGAGTGTGGGGTAGAGGTAGGGGTATGTGGGTAGGGGTGGGTGGTGGGTGTAAGGAATTGGATGGGGTGTATATATAGAATGATAGATAAATAGAGAATTGTTTATTAGGAAGGGGCATCCAGCCAAAGAAACCATTTCAAAGCAGACAGTAGAGCTTGGTGCAACATCTGGCTTGTCAGCTTCTATCAAGCCATCCAGCCCATGGAAGATAGATGTTAAATGATATTTGTGTGTGCGTGCATGTGTGCATGCATACCTGCGCACACATGAAATTTTGCATTAAACTTGGAAAGTCTGCTACAGAGACATTGAGCATGCTTCGGCAAGCTTACGGCAATGAAGCGCATGCGCGCGCGAGAAAAAAGAGTAGCTAACTGCTCATCTTGACTCAGAATTTAGACTGCAGTCAAGAAGTAGTAGCAATACCAATGAACAAACCAGTATCTTCCAAACTATTAACTGTATTTGTTTTAGGATATCTACTTATTATTTCAGTGCCAACAAGGCTGGAAACTTAGATCTGAGAACTGGATTATTCTTATACTCAATCATTTAGCTTTAAAAACCTCTTTTAGAACCTTGCCTGTTGAAAAGATCTTCCATTCTAATTTCTTTCTTTTTTTTTCTCCCCAAGCCTACAGAAATCGGCTACTTAACATTAATTACACAACATCGTGTGTCCAGTCTGCCAGTTTTAAGATAAATATTTTTTTATTCTGTTTTCTCAAACTTTGGTCTCTACTAATGACTTTAACATATCTTTTACATATATTTGTTTTATGGTTACATAGATTCTTCCTTGTACCAATTACTTCACTGTGAAGGCAATGTCTGTTGGAGTTGTTATCAAGGAGCTTGGGAATGTTTCTGATAAGTTATTTATCGCAGATATTTTGTTAATTGTACACTTACAGAAAAAGAAAAAAAAATTGTTGCAAACCACTCTATGAGAGTTATATAAATGAGAAATTTGTTTTATTTAATTTTATTTTAAGGCAATAAATATTTTTGTTTTTGAAAATTAATATTCATTTCATCATTTTGTATAAGCACCAACAAATTTGATGTAAGTCAAACCATAAGTGTTCCATGTATCTCATATTTCCCGATATTAACCCATAGTAACAATTATATATTTCCAAAGTTAACTGTCATATGATAAGTGACCTTGATTCCATTATTTACCTCTGTCTGTCTGTCTGTCTCTCTCTCTCTCTCCCCCCCTCTCTGCCATGCCTGTTCTGCAGACATTGCTAATGATAGACCTTCAAGCAAAATTCAACATTTTTTTTTCTTGGGAAAGATATGGAAGTTGATTCCCTGTTACCTTCTTTTAGTCTGTTTACAGTTTAGTCTGCTAATGCCCTGCTCTTCTGAACTTACTCTTGAGGCACATGTCTTATTTTAATCCTTTGGCAGAGGGATATTTCACATAACATCCAGGTATGTCCACTCAGCAATGAACCTGTGTTACACATGTATATGATATCAACTTCCTGTTTTAATCTGGTGTAAATAAAAACTCTCCATCAAAAGTTCTTAATAAATATTCCAAACAAAGCACTTTTTTCATTGGCCCTTTTTGTTTTTCATTGGTCTCTGTTGCTGTTACCTTAACTCAGCCTTGAAGAATGCATTCTTGCCATGACATTCCCCATTTTCATCCTATGTGCTGGGGATGTCCTTGAAAGCTACAAGATAATGCATGATTAATTCAAAGCAATATGAATTAATAAGCATTAAATTTGACCGAGAAACCTGAATGCTAAAGGGTTAAAAAAAAGCACAAAACCCCCCACAGACATAGTAGTTTCTAGTGGACTAAAAGACAGGGAGGAGGATCATATTTGGAACCGTTTTGGTCATATGTCTTTTTAATTAGAGCTAACCTACATTAAACAAAAACATCATTGGGTGATTCTGGTGTTTTTTGTCAGTAAGAGACATACCATATATTTGACCATCGCCATTGTCATCATTTTAATGTCTACTTTCCCATGTTTGCATGGGTTAGACAAAATCTGAGGCAGATTGCCAACTTTCTGAGCAAGGCATGTTTTTCACAGAATACTGAAAACAATGTAGGTTGTATGATGATGATATTTATTTACAACCGGCACATGATGTGAAGACAAGGGGGGTGGGGAGACACACACACACATTATTTGAACTGCTGAATGAACTAATGAACTGCTGAAATTCGGGTGCTTGTGTCTTTTTTTTTTATGCCATTAAATATGGTGTGTGTGTGTGTGTATGTATACATATATATATATATATATATATATATATATATATATATATATACATATATATATATGATGGACTTGTTTCAGTTGCTATCAACTAAATTTACTCACAGGGCTTTGGTTGATCTGGGCCAGGAGTGAATGCTGACCCAAGATGCCACACAGTGGGCATGGGACTGAACCTGCAACCATATGGCTGGGAGGCAACTTTCTTAATTACACGGCTTTGCCCACACAAATTGTATTTTCACAACATCAATGACAGAAGAATTTGGGGTTGTGTTAACCGCACGTGGAGAAATAATAGGAAAATGAAGAATAAGGCAGAATGCTAAATTGGAAGCATATTTTAATAAAGATTTCTAACCGGCTTTCATTGCGAAGCAAATTTTCAAGAAGGAGAATGAAAATGTTTTTTACAAAGAAGTACAAAATGAAGAAAATAATATATAAAAAAAATAATATATAAAAAAATAACTATACCAATACATTATATTGTCTTTGAGCTTTTGAAGTTCAATGGTAGTTCATGTATATAATGGTTGGAAAAATAAATATGCATGAGAATTGAGAGTTGTGTTAGGTTTAAAAAAAGGGTTAAAAGTTTGTGTTAAGCAGGAAGTGTGGTGTCAAAACAGGAAGTGTGTGTAAGGGGAGACAAATGTTTTTAGTTGGAGTTCATAACTCCAACTAAAAACATTTCTCTCCCCTTAAACACACTTCCTGTTTTGACACCACACTTCCTGCTTAACACAAACTTTTAACCCTTTTTTTAAACCCAACACAACTCAATTCTCATGCATCCTTATTTTTCCAACCATTATATACATGAACTACCATTGAACTTCAAAAGCTCAAAGACAATATAATGTATTGGTATATTTATTTTTTTATATATTATTTTTTTTATATATTATTTTCTTCATTTTGTACTTCTTTGTAAAAAACATTTTCATTCTCCTTCTTGAAAATTTACTTCGCAATGAAAGCCGGTTAGAAATCTTTATTAAAATATGCTTCCAATTTAGCATTTTGCCTTATTCTTCATTTTCCTATATATATATATATATATATATATATATATATATATATATTAATTTTGGATTTTATCCCTATTATTTTTATTATTATTATTATTATTATATATATATATATATATATATATATATATATATATATATGTAATATATATTTTGATGTAAATTAAAACTGAAAGAAATTTTCTGATGGAGTGTAAAAATGATGAAATCTATTGAAAGCGCAGCATGTAATTATAAAAATCAAAACCATATAATTGAAATAGGGTGCATCAAGTATTTTTGTTCCTACCTCCCATGGGGTTTAATATTTAGATTTGATTAATTATTGGTGTTCCTTTTGATGCATGTCTTACCAGCTTTACATTTGTGTGTATGTGTGTGTCATTGACCTATAATTGGGGCTGAGTTTTCTACAGCTGGATGCTCTTCCTTCTCCAATCACCAGCTATTTCCAAGGGATGCAATCTCTCAGTTTATTGAAATAGCACAAACATATTTTATGCAGGGAAGTAGAAACAAATGACACTAGATGAATGAACCTTTTGTTTACAAAGATTGCACATGTTGAAACATGTTTTCATAGTGGACTGCAAGCAGATCTCTGTTGACACAAAGCTGTTGTTTACAACTAGTGAGTGAAATGCATGTGTAGACAAAAGGGAAATATTAAATCACTTCTATCTCTCTCTCTCTCTCTCTCTCAAGCACACACTTACTTTCCATATATAATATCTGACATTGGTGTGTAGCAGTAAAATATTTCCACTGATGTGGCTGCCCATTAATTTTTTTCAAGAACATGGCTATGAATCCACTAGTAGCACACACCTTCACCTAGAAAGTTATTTAAAAAGCACAGAGCTTACATACACTTCAGATTCCTGTCTTTGGTTCTGGAAGAATGTAGTCTGATGGCAGAAAAAGAATCAGCAATACAACTAGGCTCTGATCACACTTGCACAAGGTTGCATGAAGCTTTTTTTAAAATTTTTATTTAATTTTGGGGTGTATGGGTGGTGGTGGTGGTGGTGGGGGGGCGAAAGGGCCACCTGTAGCAGGCTTAGCGAATGGACTCATTTGGCTTTGTGAACTAGATTGAAGTATAAACTAAATCTTGTGGGCCAGTTTTGGAACAATTATTCCTAAAACCTTTTTCATAGTGTAGGCCTAAGTAAACAGATAAACATTTCAGTCTTTCTATGATAGGCACAAGGTCTGAAATTTGGGAGAGGATGGGGTGGAGGCTAGTCAATTACATCAACCTAGTGGTCAACTTGTACTATTTTATTGACCTTCTGAAAAGATGAAAAGCAAAGTTGACCTCAGCAGAATTTGAACTCAGAAAATAAAGTTCAAAAAGACTGTTAAGTATTTTGTCCACCACAAAAACAATTCTGTCTGCTTGTTGCCTTAACAACTTTACCTATAATAAAAGGAAGAATATGAGGTGTTAGCAATGTTTATGTGTAGAGATGTGAGAAAAACTCATCCACATTATACTTATATATATATATATATATATATATATATATATATATATATATATATATATATATATATATACAGTCCTTAGAGTGAGAATAGAGATAGAGATTATCCAAATGAATGCAAACAGTTCTTGAGAAGACCAATGTTTGATTGAAAGCTTGTACTATTTCAATATTGTTCATGTCACTAGAATCTACTTAGATGAACATGTACATAAAGTTTTGGTGGGCAACTTTTGTAAGACAAAGTAAATGGGAAGTAGGTCTCATCTTTTAGTTTATGATATAAGTTTCTCTTTCTTTAGTTGAGATGACAAAAGATTCCCTAAGATGCACTGATTTTACTAGTGGAAACTGGTGTTAATCACAACTCTAATTAGGGTCTGACTCTGAACAATGTATGTATCTTAGAGAATATTTAAAAAATTCCAAATAATTATAAGCACTTCTCTATAAAATGAAGCTGAAGAGGCAGGGATGGCTGATTAGATAGTGCATAGTCCACATCTGGTCCCCTGACCTATTATTTACTTCTTAAGCTGTACTTCTTTAACCTTTGTCGTTGAGCCTTACCTGCAAAGCAACAGTCTCAAACATAGGAAAATAAAGTTCCTTAACCCTTTTATTACTATATTTCTGCTCAAATACACTACTTTTGTTTGAATTGATTTTGAAAATGAAGAAGAATTTAGTGAAACAACTTTGTCATTATGAATATAAATCAACTTAAAATTTTGATGGAACAATTTAGTTTAGAACACTAAAGTTTATATCATTAAACTAATAGCAGTTTCAGATGGGTTGGTATTAAAAGGGTTAAGACTAATCTAGAGAAAAATCCCTGTAGCACAGACTTTCCTGTAATGGACAATTCTAGAGGAATATATGGAATGTGCAAGTAGAAAATATGACAATGGAAGGAATTCAGAACTGGGTGATGTATGAGAAAACAAAACATTATTGAGAAGATCTTTCACTAGTCCTATTTGTAGCAGTCAATGTAGATTTTGTGTTATATTGTGCAGTTACATAAAGGCCATTATTAAATGTAAGAATCACAAGGTGTGTGTTAGTTGTTACTGTTTAACCCTAGGAGATGCTTGAAACTTTTCAGCCAAGACCAACTCATCCTTGTTTCAGACTGTGTGTGTGTGGGGGGGGGGGGGGTATTTCTTGTGCATACAGTTTGATGTATGACAACTACTATTGAGTTCAGAGTTCTGCATAGATTATCATCATCAACTCTGCTTCCAGCATGATGATTTAGTTACTGGTTATGATATATGGAGCAGACGGAGAAATTATGATAAACCCAAGTTTATATCAATTGTTCCCTATGTGTGTTTCACCATTGTGGTTAAGGATCCAATTGCATTTGGAGTATCCAATGCAGAGGTCTCAAACAATCACATTGGTGAAATGTATGTAGGAATAAATGATATACACTTGTGTTTATCATAATTTCTCATATATATATATAGTCCCACTGAATGGTACCTTGTGTAAATGTTTACTGCTATAGCTCTGATCCTACGAAAACTTTGTGAATGGGTTTGGTAGAAGGAAACTGAAAAAAGCCTGTCACATACATGTATGTGTGTGTGTGTGTGTGTGTGTGTGTGTGTGTGTGTGTGTATTTCTCCTTGTTTTGACATAATGTGTTAGTTGTGAGTGAGTGTCACCATCATTGCAGACAATGCCATTTGCTCCCAGTTTCCATGGAAACATGTCTGACCAAGGGGAAATATTACCTTACTTCAAAACAAGTGGGGGTTGGCCACAAGATCATCACCTAGTTGTAGAAAATCTGCCTCAACAAATTCTATCTGATCCATACAAGCATGGAAAAGTTAATGTTAAAATGTTTTCGCTCTTCAAAATCTAGTTTAAACCATTTCTCTCCGTTAAAAATGTTTTACCACCCCTATGTACTTTTGTTATACACTTGGACTAACATCAATAATATCTTCTGCATTGCATATGCCATCCCATCTAGCCTGATGATCGAGAAGGCGAGGTGCCAGCTGCAATAATGATAAACAACTTTCACACCCTTGGTATTAATTAGTTTGGAACTTCTAATCGGTACCTAAGTACACTGTATACACATGCATGAACACATTTCTATATATGTATCTACGTGTGTGTGTGTATAATATATGTTTGTGTATATACACACACACACACACACACACACACACACACACTCATGTATATATTACCTATACTTCATAATGTAATTCAGTGCCTTTTTCAATTATATTAATGATTTCTATCTGATAAAATGTTCGATAATATGCAAAGGAAAAATAAATGTTCCAATTCATCCTCCTATTTAGAATTATATAAATATAGAAATTACACACGCAAATACGCATATTCCACTCCATCTTATGTTTTGACTTTTTCCTAGCTGTCATTATTCCCCGCCTCTTATCTTGTATATGTCCTTTAATATTTTACACACACACACACACACACGAACACACACATGCACGAACACACACACACATATTCCATTCCATCTTGTCTTTTTCCTGGCCAGCTTTATTCCCCATCTCCTACCTTGTGTATGTATATGTGTGTGCATACACACACACACACACACACACACACACACACACACACACACTCTCTCCTCTCTTAGAATTATACGTCATTTCCAACTATACTTTATTCCTTTGATTTATTTCACATGTGACAGCTTCCACTACCAACATACTTCACCTCTGCCTCTGCTAACTTATCTCATGGTTTAAAACATATCTTTTTTCGGTGAAAATTATATTTATGAGACATATTATTAAACTGTACGTTTTCTAGGTTTTTAATCATACAAGATATTGCTTTTATCACAATTAAATAAATGTGGACAGTTAGACATTCTCTGCTTTTTTTTGTTGTCTTTTTGCTTCAACAATATCTTTACAACCTTGTGCTCACCTTCTCACATACATACTTTCACACTATCCACCTAATGATTACACATAACCCTGATGCTCTCTACCTCCTCTAATGCCACTATGTGTGTGTGTGTGTGTGTGTGTGTATAATACACACACACACACACACACACACACACACACACACACACATTCTCTTTCATGTATATATATACTTTTCTACATCTTTATATACCAAACATCAACACTCTGTACCTTCTTAACTAATTTCAGTATATGCATGTATACTTACACATTTGCATGTCTATGCACATATATCATAATATACATGCATGTGCCCATGCATACAAACACTTCATACCTCCTCTAACTAATGTCAACATCTCTATGCACATACACACAGTCTCTATACACATATGTACGCCACACTAACACATGCACACGTGTTCACTCTCCCAGACACAATTACACTCTTATACTTGCATCTATACACCCACCCAAAGTCAGTGAATGAGAGGAGGAATGGCCATCATCACCAACATGCTATCTGAGAACCCTCAGGAAGACAAGGAGAGTCTAGCAGGGAATGTATAGTTGTGAGGTTAAGCCATTTGGTCTGAACTGTTGCCAACCTTGTCATAGATTTGGATAAAAGACATAATGTATGGAAAATTAGAATTGGTTAAAGGTACCAAGTACATATTTCTGGGAGTTTAAGATCTGGTGGTGGTGGTGGCAGTGATGGTGGTAGAGTATTTAGAGGGAGGTGCATCTGTTGGGTTGATGGTGATGGGATGGAGCCAATAGGAGTGAAGAAGTGGCTTTGTTTGAGAAGAAGGATTTTGATTAGAATAGCTGTTTCTTAATGTATCATCATCGTTCTACTTTCACTGCATGCATCAGATGGAATTTGTTGTGACAAATTTGTACAACTGGATGCCCTTCCTGTTGCCAACTCTCACTTGTTTCTGAGCAAGGTAATATTTCCCCATGGCCAGACATATTTTCTACAGAACAATGGAAGTGAATAACCCTGCTTGTATGACTGATACTCATTTACAATCAACATGTGATTTCTAGACAAGGGTCCACACACACACACATACATGCACACACACACACACACATGCATGCACATGCGTGTGCACGCACGCACACACACACACACACACACACACACACACACACACACACACACACACACACACACACACACACCACTGGATATTTTCAGTTTATGTCAACTAGGTTTTCTCATAATGCTCTGATTGGCTCAGGGCTGTAGTAGAAGACACTTGTCCCAGGTGTTGTGCCGTCTGGTTGAATCCATGGCCATGTGGCTGGGAAGTAAACTTCATTATGTATATCTTTTTTTAATATATATATTTTAATCAGGTGGGTAGGCAGTTCCCATATAGAGGCCTTAGTGGAATTTAATCTTAGAATGCAAAGAGCAAGAAAAAGTACCACAAGGCATCTGGTATGATATTCTTACAGTACCACCAGTCTATCATTTTGGATTGGTACTGTTTTATTGATTCCCAAAAGAATGTAAAGCATAGTTGCCTATGATGGGATTCAAACTTCAAATGCAGAGAGTCAGAACAGATACTGTGAAATATTCTGTCTGGCAGGCTAACATCTCAGTCAAGTTGTCAATTATCTGTTGAATTATTTGTGAAATTATTTTTCTGAGGGAGACTCATTGCTCTAGTATAATAATATATTAGCTGACAACATCCATGTGATGGGACTGAACTTCTATGTGGTTCGAAAGCGAACTTCTTGACCACACAACTAAACCTGCACCCATACTGTGTTTTCACCTATTTATTATGAATTTTGTGAGAGAATTTTAGCAGCATTAGTCACCTTACAAGTCTCCAAACAATTGATAGAAGTTGTAAGTCTAATATCTAAAAGTTTCACCTGAATTTGATGATGTCAGCAAAATACATTTCTGTTGTTAACAACTCTGGTGTATTTTCTCAGTGTTCTACTAAAATACTTCTTTACTATTTTTAGCTATTTCATTGTATTTCTGTTATTTACAAACATAACATAGGCTTAGCTATGGTTGTGTGGTTAAGAGATTTGCTTCCCAACCACATAGTTTCAGGTTCAGTCCCACTCTCTGACATCTTGGGCAACTGTCTTCTTCTATATTTCTGGGCTGAGCAAAGCCTTGTGCGTGTTTATGATAGACGGAAACTGAAAGAATCTTGGTGCACATGCATGCACACAAGTGTGTGTGCATGTGCTTATGTCTCGTTTTAACATTAAGTGATATTTGTAAACAAGAGTCACTGTTACGCAAACGATATCATTCTTTTCTAATTGTTCATGAAAAACATGTCTGGCTATGTGGAAATATTATGCGGAAATATTACCTTACTTTGAAACAGATGCGGATTTGGCAGTAAGAAGGGCATTTGACTGCACAAAATCTGCATCAGCAAATTTTTTTCTGACCCATAAATGCACGGAAAAGTGGATATTAAGACTGATGACAGCATAGTGACAATATTGGTATTTAGCCCCTGGTCATCCCTGATGTGCGAGTAAGGATTATTATTATTTATTAGGCACTGAGCTGGTGGAATCACTAAAGCATTGGGTAAAACTCTCTGATGCATTTCATCTGGCTTTTTACATTGAGTTCAGATCCTGCCAAGGTTAACTTTACTTCTCATTTTTTCAGTAAAATAAAGTTTTGGGGGTTGATGGTACTGACTAACAACACACCTAGTCATTATTGCTGACCTTATCCCTAAATTAGGAGTCAAAGGTTGTGAGCAGGTGAAATTGTTAACTTGTCAGGAAAAATGCTTAGTGGCCTGTCTTCTGGCTCTTTACATTCTGATTTCAAATACCATCCTGTCAGAGCTAATAAAATAGATACCATTTGAGCACTGGGATTGATATAATCAACTAGTCTCCTCCCCTAAATTCCAGGTCTTGTGCCTATAGTAGAAAGTATTAGGGCAGCAGGCTGGCAGAATTGTTAGCATGCCAGACAAAATGCTTAGTGGTATTTCATTTGTCTTTGTGTTCTGAGTTCAAATCCCACCAAGTTAAACTTTACCTTTCATTCTTTCAGGGTTGATAAAATAAAGTACCAGTTGAAGACTGGGTCAATATAATTGACTATCCCCTTCCCCTTACATTTCAGGCCTTGCACTTATAGTAGGAAGGATTAATATTTATACTGAAGAGTAGCGAACAAGACTATTGGTTATATTTATATGTTCTTTATATTTTTCCCCATCTTCAATCATTTTAATTTTAATAAACACACAATTTTAATGACTTTTCTTTTCCAATTCATTTGCACTCAATTTTGCTAATAATCTTACTTCGCATGCACACACACACACACACACACATACATGTGTATAATCTGCATTTCATATATAACATCCATGGTGCCAAGAGAACTAGCAATACAGCAGTTTTCTATATTTCTTCCACTAGCTCCAGGACTATCTCTCTCTCTGTTTCTCTCTCTCTGTTTCTCTCTCTCTCTCCTGCTATGAATAGTTCTTCCATTTCTAAAGTAATGTTTTTTTGTTTTAATTGTTTCAAATGCTCTCATCTAAAATACTTGTTCTAAATGCCTTTACATAAATGCTATTATGAAGTTTAAGTGTACTTAAAAAAGGTCAACTGCTGACAAATATATTCTTATTTAGATTAGAAGACCAAATATGTTAGATTCTATGCTTAGTTTTGCAAGCTTTAGCTATAAAAGTAAAAACAAAACAGAACCACAAAATGGTAAAATGTTCTGTATTTGATATCACCATTACACACACGTGTGCATGCACACACATTCACACACACGTGTGCACGCACACATACACACACACTGTTGGTTGTGACAATGAGTGTTCCAGTTGATTTGGTCAACGTAAGAGTCTGCTCATGAAATTGAAGTGCAAGTGGCTGAGCACTCCACAGACGCATTCCCTTCATGTAGTTCTTGGAGAGATTCACCATGACACACACAGAATGTGACAAGGCTGGCCCTTTGAAATACAGAGACAATCCATTTTTGCTGGCTGAATCGACTGGAGCAACATGAAAATAAAATGTCTTGCTCAAGGACACAATGTGCCACCGGGAATCGAATCCATGACCATACGATTGTTAGCTGAACACTCTAACCACACACACACATATTAATATCTACCCCTCTGTGTTGGCCCCTTGTGGGCAATAAAAAAAAAATCACACATATTGATATCTCTATTTACAAACATGAGTACAACTAATAAGTCACACCCAGCCATCATTGGTCTGGGATTCACTGTGATTAAATAAAAAATGACTAGATGGTCATGGCTGGGATGCCTTTAAATGTAACCCTTTTGTTACCATATTTTTGTAGAGTATCACCAAATATTTCATTACAAGGTCTTTATATCATAAACTAAGACATGTTTGGTCAATTCATCATCATATTTTTTGATCTGTAGAATAAATATGTTCCATTTTAATAATGGAAAAGAATTCCGAAGACAATAAATTCAAACTTCTGACCTAAGATGTTCTAGAAATCTTGACAAAAGAAGAATTACATAACAAAATAATAATGTGAAGACACTGAAAAACACATACACACCCATGCACGCGTGGGGAAAAGTTTAATAAGTTTTGTATTAGTTTAATGCTTAAAATAGATGAGAAAGAGGCTTGACGTTTTTGGATGTTAGTCCATCATCGGAATAAAAATAAAAGTGTGGAAGGTGAAAAGTGACTGAGAAGAGAAAGGAAACAAATTTAGGATCCAGATGGGAATGCTGTTTGGAGTGGTGGGTAAGAAGGACGAAAGGGCAGGTGTATGCAAGCATGCACACACACACACACGCACGCACGCACGCACGCAACCCCCCCCCCCGTTAATGCAGATACTCCATATTGCAAAAAGAAATACAAAGATAGTGCAACAAGAACTCAATGCAGCTATTCATGAGGCATCATTCAATTTATTTTTTATAGAATGTTCTTTTTCTTTCCTCTACTTAAAAATTGTATCTATATCTTTTCATCGTATCTTTTTGAGTCTTGTTTAAAAAATGATTTGGACTTTTGTTCCGTGAATCATCATCATTGTCATTTAATGTCTACTTTTCCATGGGTTAGACAAAATTCATTGAGGTAGGTTTTTTACAGCTGGATGCTCTTCAGACAGATAGTATTTCCCTGTGTTTGCCTAATAACAAATTATGTAAATGAATGAACTACATTTGAAGAAGTTTATTTATAACTACATTATAAACTATGCTGTGCTAAACCAGAAGTGGTTTATTAAAAAAACCCTTTGCATCCATGATAGTTGGCACTGAATGAAGATAAGGTCACCATCACATCTGTTTTTCATGCCAACAGGGGTTGGATGGTGAGAAGATTCAGCAGGTCAGTGGACCACATATTGCTGCTGTGTTTCATTTTTGCTATAATTTCTATGGCTAGATGTCTTTCCTAACACATACTACTTGACATCATTTACTAAGTGCAATTTTTTTCATAGCACCAGCACTATAGAGGTTTCCATGCCATCGAAAAGACTAAAGAGACCTCTCAAGTTTCAAGTTGTCACTGCTTGAATTGATTACTAATCAATCACTTATAGAGTGTACTGAGTTGTTTTGTGGCACCAACATTGCAGGGGTCATGTTGTGGCTTACAAAATGAAGAGTTTATTATAAACAAATTTGAGAAAAGGTAATTTATAATTAATGAGTGATGAGTTGAAATTCTTGGAGAATGAAATTTGAGTTACATAAAATATTAATTAGTTAAAGTTTGGAATATCTCTCATCATCATTTCTCATTTAAATATATATGCATGGGTGTGTGTGTAGCCACTTGCATGTTAATTTTATGAGTGGGATGTTCTGTTGATCAGATCAATTGGATTACCCGTCATAACCGATAGAGTACCAGAATATATATATATATATATCATTCAACTATGGTAGTAGTTGAATGATATTCTTAACGTAGCTTTTTTGTCACAGTTGGCGTCTTCCAAGCAGTCTCACTAATTCAGTTGTAATTGAAATCAAATTTAGTTTTTTGAATTATGTTTGACTAATGATAAGCTACATTTATACACAAAATACTTAAAATCTGATGCAGTAGAGCAAAAGTGAAGAGAAAAAAGTATAGACCAAACTGGTTGACTGACAAGTAGTAACCCCTGACATCGACACTTTGAATCCACACCATTCTTTTAATTTTGATTAAGAATTATTATATTAATATGTAAGAGAAATGTTAAAGGAATATATTGGTAAAGGTTTCGTAAAATTTTATCCATTAGAAAAAAAAAAAAAAATTTTAATTCTCAAATTTTTATCAATTTTTGCGTGATATTAAAGGGATACTACTCATATATGAGCTAAACTATTTCTTAGGCACACACACAACAAAAGATAAAAGACAACACAAATCAATACAAAGAGTTCTAATATTTATTTTCATTAGTCTAAAGTATTTTTGTAAAGAATGAAACTTTTTTGCTAAATTTTTTGTAGTATGGCTTTTTAAAGTCCATATTTGAATAAATTATTTTAATAACAAGATTATTTAATAAAATATTTTAATTTTTTTGATTTTGTCTCTATGAGCTGTACTTAATCACGTAGTAGGGCTGTTCAGAAAAGGTAAATGACAAAAATTCAAATATTTTAACAGTCAATTTTCACCATTTTAAATTTTCAAACACGGAATTAATTATTTGCATGCTAAAAATTACTTTATTTATAATTTATTTATTAATTTTATAGTAAATAGAATATGATTATTTGTGGCTTTGTCTCTAGGAGCAGTACTGAAGTCTGTAGTAAGGCTGTCCAGAAAAGGCAAATGCTACTTGTAATTATATTCTATTCAATATTAATTTAATTTAATTTATTTAAAATAAAGTCATTTTATTAAATTTGTATCCTCATTTTTTTTTTTTTTTCATTATTTTCAACATTCTTTAAATATATTCATTTGTAACTTTGTCTCTGTACAGTACTGAAATTACAGTATGTACATTATGTCCAGAAAAGCAAAGTTGCAATGATTATCATTCATTTTTAATTTAATTTCTAAATGAGAATTACTCAAATGAAAAAAATCAAAATTTTGTTTGAATTTTCTTGGAAATTTTTCAATTCAAAATGACTGCAAAATTAAAATTTTACTATTACTGCAATGCCTGTAAAAACACTGGACTAGCCAATGAAAAATGCAGATGCATACTAGCAATATTCTTAACAATTAAACCTGGAAAAGTAGAGGACTAGGAAAAACTCATTAAAATTAGAGCTTAAAATATTGCTGCTAAAATGAAAATTTTAAATTTGTTAATTTATTTATATTTTATTAATTCATATATATATATGGTGATTCTGGCACTCAGTCTGTTCGGGCTTAGTCCAAGTATAAATTTAGTAAAGTGAACGTGTATTTGTAAGCTGGTTTAATTTCTACCAACACTGACTTCAAGTATGTAATTACAACCAATAACTCAGGCTAATACAAATGAGCCTGGTAGGTATAAAAGACTGACAACTCTTGTCAAGAGTACAGGCAACAATCAGATCACTGATGTTTGTTGTACACTCTGCTGTCGTTATTTGATTGCTGTTATTCTGTGTGTCAGTTGTGTTTTACAGGGTTGTTTTATTTTTACCTTTAAGGTAAAAGACATGGAGGAAGATATAAAAAACAAGCCATTTGGGGCTAGAAACAAAGCGGAAAATATGAAATTCTTTGAGTGTCTTATGTGAAATCTGTGATGAACCTGAGTATTGCTAATGACCTGGAGTCACCTCTGATATATATATATATATATATATATATATATATATATATATATATATGTATATGTGTGTGTGTGTGTATATATAAATGTGTATATATATATATATATATATATATATATATATATGCACACACACACACACACACACACACACACACACACACACTCAACGCACGCACACACACACACTCAACGCACGCACACACACACACATACATACATAATAAATGGGCTAACAGCTGGGAGAAAGGCACATATAAGAGTGGTGATGTGAAACACCCCAGACTAAGGAAATCAGCAAGTGGTGCTCCAGCATGACCACAGCCACATGGTTGAAAGGAGTCAAAGAGTAAAAGAGTATCTATACATGCACACATATTGATCAATAGATAGACAGACAGCCATATAGATATCATCATAAAAATGTAATTGTAATGCATTGCTCGTTGCTGTTGTCCTTTTGCAGTGGGGTGGGGAGAAGGAAAGATAACTTCGTTTTGTTTGTTTTCATCCCTTTAATCCCTACAATCCATAAAAAAAAGAACTCTTATTCTGTAAAAATATGAATCACACATTTAAATTCAAGCAGCCTCCCATGCACACGCATGTACATGCGCACACGCACACACACACACACACACACACACACACACACACACACACACACACACACACACACACACACACACAGAGTTTTTGTACCATCACAAGTCAAATGCAACAATTTGAAGAGGTTAATAAATGCAAACCTTGAAAGCTGCATCAGATTACATTGTTTATACTCCACTTAAATATAAAGCCCAGCCATGACTCATTGGTAGACAAATGACTCACAGAACTGGTTCTGTGAGTCGGTCAGTCCCATATACTATACTTCTTTTTCTATTGAAAATATATTATATTCTGCCTTCTCTTTCAAGGATATTTTTAGTCTTTTAAATGTTTGTTTCTAAAACCAGTAAGACTTGGTTCCTATAATTATTTATAACAGCTAACACAGAACTTTACCAATTTTCATTATATGCTAATGCAACTCAACTTATTTTATTTTATTTATGTTGGAATGGTTAGAGAATTCAGCCTTGTTGCAGATAAATGTTAAGTGTTTTGTTACAATATCTCTGTGCAAATGTCCTGTTAGGATTTCATGTAATTGTAGCCTCAAACAAATTTACTCTGTGCGTCTGCTAAATAACAACAATTCAAACTGACAATAGAATAATTAACATCGTCTCTTTTGATACCAACCTGCATGAGATTGTTTCTAGTTCTAAGATACCAATTCCTTATTTTAAAGTGATCTATCAAAATTCCATGATAATGTGTTTCAAACACCAGGTTAATAATGATAAAGTTATTTTACTAAACTCTTCATTGTTTTCAAAATTAATTGAAACGAGCAGTTTATTTCAACAGAAACATAATAACAAAGCAATGTTCAAAGACATCCCAACCATGGTCATGTTATCATATTTTTTGTGTGTGTTTGATCACAGTAAATCTCAGACTACATAATTCAATGATAGGGTGTGAGTTAACCCTTTCAGTATTGCCCTACCTGCGGCTGGCCCTGCTTCTACGAAATACACTTCCTATTTTAAGGTGATCTAAATTAAAATTTTCCATAAAAAATTCATGTTACTTTATGTTCCAGACACCAGTTTGATAATGACAGTTAATGTATTTAGTAAAATAACTTTGTCATTACTAATCTGGTGTTTTGAACTGAAATTAACATTAATTAATGATGGAAGATTTCAATTTAGATCACTTTAACCCTTTAACATTCACATTACTCTTTCAGATGGAATACTTATTTATTCACATTGTTTTGAATTAATCATACATTATCTCATAGCTTTGAGATTTCAGTGATGTCAGTGTTTATTTTTACAATGACGTAGCAGAGTAGGTGTAAGAGGCTAGATCTGGTTGGTGTGAGCATAAAACAGGTAGAATATTTGGGCCAGTTTTGGCTGGTTTAAATGCTAAAGGGTTAAAACAGGAAGTTTGTGTCATAGAACAGGTGTGGTTTCAAGTGGTATCAACAAGGCTAAGCCTCATCTTATAAAGAGAATTTCAGGAACATTAATAGAACTTTTTCTACTTTCATTGCAGGTTTATGAAATGACAACACCATCATAATCAAGGGTTATATACCACCTTACCTTCTGGAGTACTTTTAGCTATGATTTGGACATTACTTTTAACCAGACTTGCACTTATCACGTGCTTTGTATTGCTCTTCTGTTGTCTGACAGTTGCCCGATTGACTAGGATCCAAACTCTACGGAGACGTGATGAGGCTAAGTCCAAAATATCTCATCAACGTTTGCTTCGATTAAAAACTCGCAGTGAGAAACCAAACATCATCTTAATTCTTACAGATGATCAAGATGTTTTACTTGGTAAGTTGGTGCTTAAATGAATCTTTATTGATTTATTCATTCTTTCATTGTTGAGCCATAAGATAGCTCCAATCAAGCCATGCCCATCCACCATTTGTTTTATTTATTTAACCCTTTGTTTATCCAAGCATTTTTGTAGCTTTGTCCTAAATATCTATACTTGTTTTTAAACTTCTAGTTAGTCCTTGTTTTATGCATTCTGGAATTCACCTTCTTTTTATAAGTCCCAAGTTACTCTGGTAATAAGAAAAAACAGGGGGAATATGTATCATATATAGTGTATTGGGAGAAAACTATATTATCCGGTGTTGACTTTTCTCATTTTTTAAATTACAGAGGGATGATTTGAGGGAAATTTTTCTGCTATTTTTTTGCAGCTTTAGCTCTGTTCTGTTTGTTTCAGGTTCAATCCCACTGTACAACATTTTGGGCATAAGTCTTCTATTATAGCAAGTTGATGCAGGTAGTTTATTCCATCCCCCTCCAACTTTTAGTTCATGCAATTGAAAAACTGCATTATTTATGGGATGACCTAGTATTACTTTTCTTGGAAAGAGGTGATGGTTGTCATTAGGAAGGGCATTCAGCCATAAAAAATCTGCTTCAACAAATTCTGTGTGACTATGCAAGCCTGAAAAAGTGAATGTTTGATGATGATGATGATGATGGTGGTGGTGGTGGTGGCGGTGGCGGCGGCGGCATATCCAAAGGTTCCACAAATTTGCATTTGTTAGTGAAAATTTTTGGTGTAAAATGTATTTCATAATAATTCTACGAGTGATTATTATTTTTGTGTGTGTCATTTTGATCTTATAGTTGTTTAATGGCTTACAACAATTTCTTGATTTTTTTCCCCCCTCTAAAATGGGAAAAAATTGGATAGAAAATAACTTTTGGAATAATAATTAGAATAACAGCTGGATGTGTCCTTCCTGCCACTAATTACTTCTCCATAGACCTCTTAATCATCCAACAAATTGTGGCAGATAGATTTAATATTCCTTCTCTAGGCGTATGCATATTGGCTGACATGAGGTTTGAGCTTATGATCATGTATCAGCATCCTGATTTTCACATAGAACTAACCATATGCTCAGAGCCCGTAGATTGCTTGGAGACACAGGACATGTTATAAAACCTGCTGAACATGTCTTAATAACAAGATACTTTTAGTAGCCCTTATTGTAATACAGTGTATATTAAGTAATATTTATCTCTCACTAGATGGAGTATTTTTTTTTTGATCTTACTTTAACAGAACAGTAAATTATATAATATGTGTGTTTGTGTGTACATGGACTCACAGGTGGAGATGTATGGAGAAATTTGCTTCCCAGTCATGTAATTTCAGGTTCTGTGCCATTGTGTGGCATTTTGAGCAAGTGTTTTCTAATTGCAAGATAAATAAAGCCCTGTGAGTAGATTTGGTAGACAGAAACTGAAAGAAATCCTTTGGTGTGTGTGTGTATGTGTGTGTGTGTGTGTGTGTGTGTATGTGTGTAGCCTTTTTTGTAAACAAACATCATCATCATACAAGCAATGTTGTTCATTTCCCATCTTCCATGAAAACATGTCTGGTCATGGGGAAATATTACCTTACTTGGAAAGATGTGTTGGTAACAGGAAGGGCATCCAACTGAAAAATAATCTGCAGAAAAGTGGATGTTGAAATGATGATTATCTTTGAATTTGACCTGATCTGGAATATTCATATAGATGTTGATGTAGCCATAGGTCACAGTGACGTCCAGTTAACATATTCTCAGCTCTTATTTCATAGATTTTTAAAATAGCAAGCAACTTTGATTTGATGGTGATTTTGGTTCTTTGATAGTTTGGAACAAACTATGGAACAAAGATTAACGCAATATAATGAAATAATAGCTTTTTGTGTTTTATCGTTTCTTTTCATGACTGATTTAACAATTGATTGGAAATTGTGTTTATGTATGTGTGTACTTGTATATACAAATGCTTCATTTATTTTTGTGGATATCTGTAGGTATATATGTGTCAGAAAGAGAGAGAGGGAGGAGGGAGGGAGGAAAGTGTGTGTGCTTTATAAGTTAAAGATGGAGGGACAATGCCCATAACCTTTGCGGGTAGCCCTAGAATGGTGGGATTTGATGTGATCAATGCAGAGCTGAAACATCTGCAGGTTCTTATCTGTTGGAAAAATCTGGTTGAGGAGGAAATTGAGGGGCTAGTGAAAATGTTTGCAACAGAGTGAACTTTAAGTAACTGAGGACTGGGTATTAAACCTAGTCATGTGTGTGTGTGTGTGTGTAGATGAGAAAGAATACATTTGTGTGTGTGTGTGTGTATAGATGAGAAAGAATACATTTGTGTGTGAGGGAGAGAGAGAGATATGAATGGAAGACAAATTTGAGATTTCTACAAAGTAGCATAGGGTAAATAAATTATACTTAATATTAGCACATTTGAAGGTAGTGAGTTGGCAGAATTGTTAGCATGCTGGTCAAAATGGATTTCATCCATCTTTGTTCTCAGTTCAAATTCCGCCAAGGTCAATTTTGCTTTCCATCCTTTAGAGGTCAATAAAATAAGTACCAGCTGAGCACTTGGGTCAATGTAATTGATTTATGCCCTCTCCTGAAATTGCTGGCCTTGTGCCTTGAATTATGCCCTCCTCTGAAATTGCTGGCCTTGTGCCTTGAATTATGCCCTCCCCTGAAATTGCTGGCCTTGTGCCATAATTTGAAATCAGTATTAACCCTCTCGTTGCCTTATTTCTGTTGAAATACACTGCCTTTATTTCAATTAATTTAAAAAGTAATTCATTAAAAAAATAAAACTCTGTATTAAGCTGGTGCTTGGATCATAAATTAACATGAAATTTTGATGGAAGGTTTTAATTTAGATCACTTTAAAACAGGAAATTTGTGTCATAAAATTAGGATCAGTCACAGGTGGGTTGGATATGAAAAGGATTAAAATATATTACAAAAAAAAAGATTAACCATTTATGTCTTTATTTTTGTTTTAGAAATCTTTCAAGTTTAATTTTCCTCTTGAACAGGTTCTTTAGATTATATGCCTAAAACCAGGAAACTCTTGACCAACAATGGTGCTTTCTTCAATAATTCTTTTGTTTCAACACCAATGTGTTGTCCATCTCGGAGTACATTATTGACTGGTATGTACAGCCATAACCATAATGTTTTCACTAACAATGAAAACTGTTCCTCTACACAATGGCAGCAGAATTACGAGACCAGGAGTTTTGCTACATATCTGAGTGACCAAGGTTATCGAACTGGTAAGTGGCAGTGGTCAATACACTGACCAGCTTTCATTTCATTCAATATTGCTCTCCACTTTACTAGCAAACTTTTTTAGTTTCTTTCTTTCTTTTTTTTTTTTGTTGTTGTTAAATGCTATTTCATGTTAAGCTTTGTCCAGTGCATGTGTAAAACATTAAGAAAACTCTTAGGATATAATTTAATGTTTTGCCTACTTCTCTTTGTGGCTGTATTGATTAAAAAATTGTTTCTGTTGCTTATGCTTCCTCTTTTTATTTATTTATTATTTTTTTTGTTTTTGGTATTGACTAATCAACACTACATATATCTAATTATTCACTGGATTGGAATGATTTTAAGATTGACATGAACATTTATTGGTACATTTCTCTGATATATTTCAACTTGCTTCATTAATTAACCTTTTCCTTACCATGTTTCAGTTGAAATACACTGACTTAATTTCAGTTCATTTTGAAAATAATGAATTTAATAAAATAACTTTTGTTATTATTAAGCTGGTTTTTGGAACAAATTAACATGAATTTTGATGGGAGGTTTTGATGTAGATCACTTTAACCTTTTGTTACCATATTTCTGTTGAAATACATTGCCTTTGTTTTAATTAATTTTGAAAATAATGAATTTAATAAAATAACTTTGACACTATTGTGATGGTGTTTGGAATGTGAATTTACATGAAATTTTGATGGACAGTTTTAATTTAGCCCTCTTTAAAATGGCAAGTTCCTTAGAACCTGGGGTAGTCTCAGGTAGGTTGCTATCAAAAAGGTTAAAATCAACTAATTAAAATCTAGTAAATCTGGTAACATTCATAGCGAATATATGGCTAGAATGAAAATTATATTTGGTATCTTTCTAAAGTAACACCTGGCTTACTCTTCTTATCATTGTACATAAAAAACTTCTACAAGAAAGTTAATAGTCTGTAACACAAGCTTTTAAAATACGAAGCCCCCTAATCATTAACTTGAAATTTGTTTACATTTTAAAGTAAAATAAATCAATATTTTATTTATATATTTTATATGCTTATTTGAAATTCCATTTGAGAAATTTGATAACTTGAAGCTAATATATTCGCTTTTCTTCTACATTTTCAGGTTATTTTGGGAAATATCTTAATGAATATAACGGCTCTTATATTCCTCCTGGCTGGAGAGAATGGATGGGGCTGATACGCAATTCTCGATTTTATAATTATTCTGTCAATTTTAATGGTAAAAGGATGAAGCATGGTGATAACTATTATGAAGACTATTTCACAGACCTCATCGCCAATGACAGTGTTACGTTTCTCAAACAGAGTAAACAGCTATTTCAGAATAAGTACGTTTTTAATTTTATGGGTTTTATTTTTCTTCATAATCTTTTTTTTCACTATTTGCTTACATTTTGGGAATTATTTTATGACAAAATATTTTTTGGAAATATATTGTTTTGGTGTTTTAATTCCAAGCTTTTAAAAGAAATATTCTGGATTCTTCCTCCTCCTCCTCCTCCTCCTCCTCCTCCTCCTCCTCCTCCTCCTCCTCCTCCTCCTCCTCCTCATCATCATCATCATCATCATCATCATCATTTTAATGTCCATTTTTCCATGCTTGCATGGGTCAGATGGAAATTGTTTAGGTAGATTTTCTATGGTCAGATGCCCTTCCTGTTGCCAAGCATGGTAATATTTCTCCCTAGCTGGACATGTTTACATGAAACATTGGAAATGAAGGCCACCACTTGCTGACAGTGACACTTGCTTCACATCTTTCATACGATGTCAAGATAATGACACACATCATCATCATCATCATCATCATCATCATCAACCCTTATTAAGGATGTATGGTTTGATAGTATCTGACAAACCAGAAGACTGTCAGGCTCTAGTGTCTGCTTTGACCTTCCAAACACCAACAACTTTATACAGTGTACTGGGTACTTTTTTTGTGGCACCAGCTTTATGAAAGGAGACACAGCATAGTGGACGAAATAGTGCTCCCAAAGACGTGAGACTGAGAGTTATAGTGGAGGGCAGGCCGCTGATATGCTACACATGTGGAGAAAAGGGCCACATGAAGGCATGGTGCACTCAGAGAAAACAGATGGAGCAGGTGGAGAGACAGGAGAGTATTGACCAGGTAGTACAGGTCAAGGCAACAGAAAAAGCAACAGAGGAAGAATTCACTGTGGTTAAAAAAAGGAGGAGGAGTGGAGAGAAGCAGAAAAAGAAGAGAGAAGAGGTGGGAAAAAAGATTATGAAGGTGGCCAGCAAGGAGGAAGAAAAAATGGTGATAGATAAAGAAAGTAAAAAGAAAGCTGAAAAAGTGGAGTTATGTAAGGGAGAGTCATCAGTAAAGATACCGGTTGCTCCAGTGGAGGAAGGAGATTCAGAAGTCTAACTGAACAAAGGTGAGATGGAGAGACTGTTTAGAGTGGAGGAAGAAAAGAAGGTACAAAGAGTCCAGCAAGAAAAAGGAAAGAAAATACAAGGAGGAAATGGTCAATGGTATTACGTGACGTACCCAAAAAACATAGAAACAAAAAAAAAAAAATTAAGTTCCAATCAATAGTAAGAGTGAAGGTGCCATCATATATATATTTAGAAGATATGAAGGCAATAGTAATTGAAAAGAAAAACTACAAG
Source organism: Octopus bimaculoides (assembly GCF_046866305.1). Taxonomy (NCBI): domain Eukaryota; kingdom Metazoa; phylum Mollusca; class Cephalopoda; order Octopoda; family Octopodidae; genus Octopus; species Octopus bimaculoides. The sequence continues at coordinate 16,470,240 of NC_142937.1, forward strand.
AAATTAAAGGAGATGTGTGGAGACAGTATTGACCCACCAGGAGTGAGGGTGGAATTCAAAGAATTGCCACCAGCAGTGGAACTAACAGACATAGAACCACTCTTGAAATATTATTAAAAAGAAAAAATAAGTATGCTAAATTGTGTTGAAAAAGTAGGAAAAAAGAAAAAAAAAAGAGTAAAATGTTTTATGTTATCATTAGGGAAAAAAATAATGGTGATTAAGAAAAAACAATCAGGAAAGAAAGAACAATTATAGACAATGTATATAAAGGTTCAAATGGTACTGCATGGGAGTGGGGCCCATGCGACCATTTTCATTCTTCATTTTTATATAATTTCATCTCATATACATTCGTTTTATATTTTTTGTCCCCACCGTGGTGTTGTATCTGTTCTTGTGGTGTCCCTCTCTGTGTTTGGGGGTCTTGTGCCTAATAAAGAAATAGAAAGGAGACACAAGCACTTTTACACATTCAATCACAAGGCCATAGCAGAAGACACATTCCTAAGGTAGCATGCAATGGGACTGAATGTGAAACCGTGTGGTTGAGAAGCAAACTTACTAGTTCCCCCCACCCATATATCTATATTTACACACACATGTATACAGTGGGCTTCTTTCAGTTTCTATCTACCAAATTCACTTGCAAGGCTTTGGTTGGCCTGGAGCTGTAGTAGATGATATTTGTCCAAGATGTCACATAATGAGACTGAATCTGAAATGTTGTGGTCAGGAAGCAAGCTCCTTAACTCAACAGTCATGCCTATACCTATTCCATATCCTTTTAACAGTTTTGTTTCTTTGTACTTCTTTGTTGGCTCTTTCTACAGATTGGTTTAATTTGGTCTAATTTGTTTCCTTTAGACCCGTCCTGATGGTTTTGAGTGTACCAGCACCACATGGAACAGAAGATGCAGCACCCCAGTATCAGCATTTATTTGCTAATGCAACATCTCACAGGTATACTGACTTGGTCAACATGTAATTAAGGTACATTTAACAGGTATACAGACTTGATCAACATATCGTTAGAGTACAAGCTGGACATTCATAGATATTTGGTAATTAAGGTAGATTTTTGGAAATACATAAATTTGATTAATAATTAATTAGGATGCTTTTATATCTTTATTCTACTTTTAATTAAGGAGTACATACAATGCCCATTTTTGCATCCTTGCATGGATCTGGCAGATTTTCCAAGGCTGTATGCCCATTCTGTTGCTGGCTCTCACCTGTTTTCCAAATAAGGTAATATTTTCCCATGGCCAAAGTAAATAACCCAGTGTATCTATTTTTTTCAAGATGGTAAGGTGTGATTTGAGGGAGTTTTGACTGTTATTTTTAGCAAGTCACTTAACCACATAGAGGTTCCTTTGTTAACTTGATTTATGTAGGTTGAATGAACAGGTACATTATTTATGATTGACAGTTTCTTGTGTAACTCAAATCCTTTACCTTTTGGTATGTAGTTCAGCACTTTATGGGCTTTTCTTGAAAAGATGATTATAACAGAATATGATGAATTAGAAGTAATCTACTGCAGAACATAGTCATTGTTATGAGATACTGGATCCAACATTGTGTTGTCCTGTTGATAAATCTAAGATTTTTGGAAAAGATCACCCAGTCCTTTCTATAGGGTTAGAGAAACTTTGATTGAAATGTAGTATTGTGCTATTAAATACCAGGTGGTGCTATTAACCCATTAAGTCCCACTGTCCTGTAAATAGGACACTAAATGAGAACATTAAATAAATTTATTTACATTATTTACATTTGACGGATATTTGTCCTCATCTTGTTTGTTGCTAACACAACGTTTCAGCTGATATACCCTCCAGCCTCCATCAGGTGTCTTGGGGAAATTTCGAACCTGGATTCTCATTCCTAAGGTATTTTTCGTCATCATCGTCGTCGTCGTCGTCGCCGCCGCCGCCATCATCGTCGTTCAGGTCACTATCTGGAATTGAACTCAGAATCTTGAGGTTAGTAGCCCACGCACTTAACCACTATGCCATATGCCATGGCATAGTGGTTTAGAGCGCAGGCTACTAACCCCAAGATTCCAAGTTCGATTCCAGGCAGTGACCTGAATAATAATAATAACAACAACATTGAAAAATACCTTAGGAATGAGAACCCAAGTTTGAAATTTCCCCAAGACACCTGATGAAGGCTGGAGGGTATTTCAGCCAAAACGTTGTGTTAACAACAAACAAGATGAGGACAAATATCCGTCAAATGTAAATAATGTAAATAATGTACATAAATCCTCAACTCTTAAATATAGAACTGTATTAAATAAGCTATATCACATTGTCTCGGTGTCCTATTTATAGGACACCAAGTATTTCCATTTCTACTTGAAGCAAAGGAATTTTAATAATTTTTTTTTTTTCATTTTAACCTATTTTCAATCATCTGTAAAAATTTATAAGTAATATTCAGAAATTTAAGTACTCTGGGACTTAATGGGTTAAGTTAGACATGGTCTGGACCTATACTGGTTGAAACCTATCAGAGTTATCAAAGTAAAGTACTGAAATATAAATCCATGTTTAGCACTTCTGGGTAGATGTTATCTCCAGATACCTGGTTTGTTTTATATGAATTATGATTTTCCTTTTGATTACGTGCACACATAAAATCCCCCACAAATTGCAATGTATTTAAACACTCTGAAGGGGTTTATCGATATATATAATCTAAAGAGCCATATTTTCTGATCAATACAACATTCTGGCTTTGGTTTAACCCTTTTGATACCAACCCAACTGAGACTTCCCTTAGTTCTATCATACAAACTTCCTGCTTTAAAATGTTGTAAATTAAAACTCTTAATTAAAATTTCATGTTAATTTATGTTCCAAATTCAGTTCAATAATGACAGCTATTTTACTAAATTCGTCATTATTTTCAAAATTAATTGAAATAAAAGCAATGTGTTTCAGCTGAAATATGGTACTGAAAAGCTTGTGGAGCAGAATTGTGTAGAAATTTTAAATTAAGATAAATTTGACAATCAATGGTTGGTAATGTTTGATGGAATATCAATTTCAGAACCACCTAAGTGAGGTTAATTAATTAATTAGTAATATTCTGTAAAATATTCCATTTGGTAAAGGACCAGAATATATATCTTTTTATCTTTTACCTTTCACTGGTTTCAGCCCAGGGCTGAGGTCATGCTGGTACACCACCTGTAGTTACTTGGTGTTGTTTCCAGTATTGTCTTTGGTGAAGTAGCATGTTGGAGCTGCACTTCTTTGTGTCTCCTGCCATGATGTGGGTTCAGTTGGTATCTCAAGATAGAAACCTGTCTAGATGTTCCTTGGAAACTTCCACATCAATACCATGTAGATCTGTTTAAATGTTTCGAGATCTTTATTCTCCACCACATTAGTATTCTCCTGACTCGGGGAATGGTGTTTTTGTGTGTATTGGCTCCCTTCTCTGGGACATATTTAATGCATATGGCTTGCATTATTGACATGAATTTATTGAGTTTCACATTTATGTCTTGCATAGAGAAGCTTTTAGGCCAGTTCTGTTGGAGTATCTGTTTTTCAAGTGACTTCCAGTCAGTCTTATAGAAATTTAGGCTGGATAGGGTTTGAGCGCCATCTGTGCAGAGTCTATCTTTAGTTAATTCCAGGCCATACGTTGTCAGTTCAATCATGTTATGGTCTGAGAATATTGTTGGTGATATATTTACGTTGTGGATAATTTCCACATTGTTTGTAAAACAGAGGTCCAGGATATTTTTGTGCCTGGTTGGAGATAGTATGTTCTGCATTTTTGTAAGATCAAGTAAAGATTCTGCTTGATTTCACTCTTTGTGCATCATTCCTGGGGTTATGTTGCCATCAGGCCACCTGATGCTGAGGAAGTTGAAGTCACCCATCAGGAATATAGTAGTACATTGCTCCAGTTGTGTTAGTATTTCTGTTATTGCACTGAAGCTTTCCTCAAATTTTCAATCATGATTTGAGGTATCAAGTGGGTGATTTAGTGTGCATATCACTATATCAAGTTGCTGTAGATGTATTATGAGTGTGTCACACCCTGAGTCCGAGTTCAGTAACAGAGTTAATGGTGTGACATCTTCGTGGATGTACATTGCAACTCCACCATGACTTCTGTCTGGATGGAAGATAACATATGTCATTTATGCCTGCAGACAAATGTGTTTCTGTGAGTGCAATGCATATAGCTTGATTGCATGCAGAAAGATTCTTCAGGTGTGCAATTTGCATTTGTTCTGTAGCAGGCCTCTTATATTTATTAGGAGAAATGGCTTTGTTGTTAGTGTAATGGGTGGCTTGTGTGTATCACACACACACTCGCAGACTCTCGCGCACACACAGATATTCACCTCCCTTTTTCACTCTCCTGTCTTAAAAAGAACTTTTCGCCCACCACCTCCTCTTCCGGTCCTTTCACAATGTAACCTCGTGGGCATCGGTGCCATTTTCCTCTTCCTCCGTTTTTCCATTCTCCGAACTTTCTGTCTTTCCGACGAAGGGCTCCGCCCGAAACGTCATACACTCTCTCTCCTTCCTTTCCCGAGTGTCCAATAACACTATCCGTATCACGTCCTCACTTTGTTGTTTTTATGTTATTGTTTTTTGTGTGTTTTTTTAACTTATATATATATATATATATATATATATATATATATATATAATTAATATTGAAGGAAAGAAAATAGAATGAATTGGATGTATGAAAAATTTATCTGTATGTTAAAAAGTGTTGAAAAATTTCTTTTAGAAACATTACAATACAAATAAATTGATTATAAGTTGTAAAGCTGAAAAAGAATTTAAAAAACTTACTCATGTTTCTATGCTATCCCCTAGTTAATTAGAAATTCTAAGCATTTGGTTAAATGCTAAGAAAAAAATCATATTCTAACTATATGGGGTAGAACTTCTTCAGGATTTTTATGAACTTGTAGGGCTTAGGTTATCATTTTTGAAGGATGCATGGAGGGTTTTAAAAACCCTGAAGTTCTACCTCATATAGTTAGAATATGATTTTTTCTTAGCATTTAACCAAATGCTTAGAATTTCTAATTAACTAGGGGATAGCATAGAAACATAAGTAGGTTTTTAAAATTCTTTTTCAGCTTTACAACTTATAATCAATTTATTTGTATTGCAATGTTTCTAAAAGAAATTTTTCAAAATTGTTTAACATACAAATAAATTTTTCATGCATCCATTTCTCTCCTTTTTCTATCCTTCAATATTAATAATATATATAATTACAATAATCCGTAACATATACAAGTGACTTTCGCATTATATGATAGAGATTAACCGGTCTTGGATTACATAATCCCTAATGAGGTTATAACTCCCTCAAATTGACCACACACACACACACACACAACTCTAGAAATTCCTATTTGTTGGTATGTTTATAACTGAATTGTCAAGTTTGTTATTGTTGATTGGCGTATATTAACACAGTAAAGTGGAAACCAGTTTGATATTAAGAATAGACAAAACTTGTTGGTGTTTGTGATTTTTCGTTTCATTGCATTTCCCTGTATTCGGCATAACAACAAGATTCAGCCATCAAACAATACGAAAGCTTTTAGCTCCTCTCTGTGTTTATATGTGTGTGTCTTTGTGTCTATTCACACATGCAAATGTAATTGGTAATAACTGCTGAATTTTGCTACACACAAAAAAAAAAAAAGCCATTCAAGCTACCGCATCTGGTTTTCTGGAGTTAGTGACTCAGCAACATATTAACAAAGCAGTTTTCTCTGTGTTGTGTGTGTCAGTAATGTATGTATCTAGACCCTGTGACTTGTCAAAAACTTAATAATAGACCAGATGGCTGAAGGAATATTGGCATTTAACCTCACTCCTTTTCGACAAACATACACACAAACAACGTACCTTGCTTCTTTTCTTTTTCTCATTAACTAAAAAATGCTTTTTATGTGAAACATAAACGACTATTTCTCTCCCATTTTTCTTTTCCGCTTTTATTTATCTTTCTGTTCAATTTCTAATTAATTGCTTTGATCGTTGGAAATTTTATTTTATTTTTGTTTTGTTTTGATTTCATGTTTAATAGTAGAATATATGAACAACATTTTTTGTAAGGAAACAGAAATCCCATTAAAATTTTTTTTCTATGAATCTGGCAATAATATCTTCTTATAATTTTTTGTATAAAAACGGTAAAGTTAATGTTGAGTTTTAGACACAAGTAATTTTTGTCATGATGAAATAAAATTTAAGATGAATAGCTAGAGGTGCAGGCATGACTGTGTGGTTAAGAAACTTGCTCTGCAACCATGTGATTTTGAGTTCAGTCCCACTGTGCAGCACTTTGAACAACTTTCTCCTACTATAGCCCCAGGCTGATTGATACTTTGTTAATGAATTTGGTTGTCCCAAACTGTGTGAAGCATGTTGTGTGTGTGTGTGTGTGTGTGTGTGTCCATGTCCCTCCATACAGCTTGACAACTGGTGTTTTGTTTACATCCCTGCAACTTAGTGGTTTGGCAAAAGTGACTCCTAGAATAAGCAGCAGACTTAACAAATAATTTCTAGGGTTGATTGGTTCAACTAAAAACCTTCCAAGGCAGCAGCAGCCCCGCATGACTGAAACAAGAAACTAGTAAAAGATAAATGATTATGACAGTGATTTAGAAAGATATGAGATCACCTTACGAGGCCCAGACCTCTCTTAATGAAAACATGAATAAAATGTTATGTAAATAACATAGGTGTAGGCATAGCTGTGTGGTAAAGAGGTTGCTTCCTAACCACATGGTCCCAGGTTCAGTCCCACTGTGTGGCATGTTGGGCAGGTGTCTCTCACTATATTCTAGGCCAACCAAGGCCTCGTGAATAGATTTGCTCAAAGGTAACTGGAAGAAGCATGTTGTATATGTGTGTGTGTTAGTGTTTGTCTCCAACCACCACTTGACTGTTAGTGTGTTGATGTCCCTGTAACTTAGGAGTTCGATCAAAGAAACCAATAGACTAAGTACCAGGCTTAAAAACAATAAGCACTGGGGTTGATTCATTTGACCAAAATTCTTCATGGCTGTGCTTCAGCATGGCCAGTCTAATGACTGAAACAAGTATGAGAAAATACTCCCTGCATTTTAAGAAGTTTAAAAGAACTAGTATTTAGCTTTAGTTTCAAGGAACCATTATCATAAGACCTTTTAAACCCATGCATGCCATCCATCTCAATCCTGCGCTAGTTGAGGGAGGTCTTTGGGCCGGCATCCAATGTTTCTGGTGAGTTGATTTACATACATTGTGTTTGGATGACCTGCTCTAGTATGGCCATGCTTTGGCATCCATAGCAGTAGGTCACTTGCCAGCTCTTGTTTAGTTCACCAACAATGTCCAGCAAAGTGCAAGCGCTTTTCCCTTTATAATGGTGGAAGGTAACAGTTCCAAGCAATATGGTAACTATTTTTTGAGAAGTGAGCTGAAGCAAAAATGTTTTTCTCAGAAACGCACATCAAAACACTTGCAGTGAATTTGAACTCATCTCTAGTGAGTCCAAGATCTTATTTACTTAATCAATCTAAACTTTGTCTTTAATGAAGGTAGATACGACACTAGTCACTTAACATATGTGTTACTGTTATTTATTTTAGTATTCTGGTGGCAAATCTTGAGCTTATTGAAATTTGAACTCAGAAACCTCATGCCTCATATCTGAATGTCATGCAAAACTTAATGATATCTTTCCTCCTTTTTCTGTGATAGCTTCACCATTCTTGGAGACAGTTGAAGAATTTTACTCAATATTACATTCTAAAAGTCATTGCTTTAGAAATAGAGAAATGAATAAATAAGAGAAAAATAGATAAAGTCGCTAGAAGAATTTAATTATCTATGGATAAGAAGGTGTAACTTTGAGTTTGAGAAAATAAATTTCAGCATTCCAAGAATTATTACTTTAATTAGTATCTGCACCATTATCACTGTTATTTTCTTGTTCTGCATGATGCTATAATGTTGAGACATTTTACAAAATTATCTCAATCCATTTGGTTTATTTCATTTGTAATCTTTAACTATTCCAGTTAATCCTTTATTAGTTCTACCATTTTCTCTGACACAGTTGTTACTCTACATTCTTATCATATTTTCTCACAGATTCTATTTTCCTTCTTCAAAAGCAACATAGCTTTAATCCCCAGCTGTTTTCTTAATTCACTCAGTCTGTTAAGAATTTTACCTGTATTAATAGATATTTATTAATATATTGTGCACCAACGGCAGAATATATTAATAGATGTACAAGAAAAGACAAGATCCTATTAAAATATCGGTACACAACAAATGGTTTATTTTTTTCAATTTCTACATGAATTTCTCTCCATGTTTGTTGGGAGGTCAGAGGTTATAGAGTTTTACATATTGGTGGTTAGCTATCCTCCCAGTGATGCAGCCTTGTGTATTGGACATTAGAAGTAATGCTACATAAGTTTTGAACACATGACATTGATCTACTATGCCTTGGAATATTATTTGTGTATATATATATATATATATGTATTACATTTCAATTTATTCAGTGTGAGGGTGTAGGTATGTATGCACCTAAGGAATGCAACTATATGTGTGCAGTGTTGTAACTGCAACAATGTGTCAAAGTTTTTAGCAAACTGAATTGGTGACCTAGTTTTAAATTTGCTGACATCATTTTTAACATATAAATTGTTTAGCCCTTTAGCATATGAACCAGCCATGTCCAGCCCAAATCTTCTACCTGTTTTATGTTCAAACTAGTCAGATCCTGCCTTGCTGTGTCATTCTAAAAATAATCATGTCATCAATATCTTGAAGTTACATGATAATGCATAGTTACTTTAGTTACTTAAAAAAAAAGTGAATAAATAAGCATAACATGTGATAGAGTAATCTGAATGCTAAAAGGTTTAAATCCTTGTGGGAGTCATGAACATCACTACCTCTTATTTCTTTTCATTTGTAAATATGAAACTTTACTTCTATCTAATAAATTATGACATATTTGTCTAGTTTCTGTGTTTTATTCACTAAATCTACTGACTTTTATTTTTAAAGAACACCAAGTTGGAATTATGCTCCAAACAAAGACAAGCAATGGTTACTTCAACATATGCAGAAAATGGAACCAATTCATCAGTTATTCACTGACAGATTGCAGATGAAACGTCTCCAAACGTTGCAGTCGGTTGATGATTTAGTTGAAAAGGTGAGCTCTTCTAAACAATATGAACAATTCCTGTTTTTGGTTTTTGATTTCTTTACCTATTTCATACAGGAATTGTATGCAATACTTTTACTGTATGATGGTGTCTACTTTTGTTCTGTTGATTCCAATCTGACTGGGATTACCCATGGTTCTATGATATATTTTGTTGTAAAGTCATCTAAATAAAATATCTTCCATTAAAGTTTCAAATTAATGTTCCAAACGTCCGCTTAATAACAAGGTTATTTTTATTGAATTCTTCATTTTCAAAATTGACTCAAACAAAGACAGTGTATTTCAACAGAAATATGGTGAGAAAATGGTGAAGCAGAGCTAAGGTCAAAGGCATCCCAGCCATGACCATCCAGTCATTTTTTTATTTATTTAATCTTAGTAAAATCCCAGACATCAACCAATGATGGTAGGGTGTGATTTAACTCTTTAGATATCAACCCACACAAGACTATCTTTTGGATCCATGATAAGAATTTCAATAAAAATGCTGTCGTTTTAAATTCCAAACACCAGTTTAATATTGACAAAATTATTTTAGCAAATTTTACCTTTTTTAAAAAAATTACTTGAAATAAAGACTGTATTTCAACAGAAATATGGAAAGAAAAGAGTTAAGAAGGAGTGATGATATAAATCGGTTACCATCTGTGAATAATTTTGTAACTGTGTTGGTCCAAATGTATTCTTGTCTCCAGTTTTTGAAAATCACAGAACTTCTCTTCCTTTGCAGTTTCTTTTCCTTTCCAAGTTGTAAGATTGTACCAAAAAGACAGCCAGGTTGAACTTGGCTTTATACAAAATGCCTTACTCCAGAGACTATTCATTTTAGCCCCTGGAGTAAGACACGAGAACTATTTTGGTAACAATTAGAGATGTCTGTTTGAGAGAGTCACTGTCAAAGGTTTACCTTGCTAACCTGGCCCTTATAGAATGGTATCATTTACTAAGATGGTAACAAAGGGTCTCTCCCTCAGAGTGAAAGACAAATTCTATGATACCTGTGTGCGAACAGCTTTGCTACATGGCAGTGAAACATGGGCTGTGACTGCTGAGGACATGCATAGGCTTGAAAGAAATGAAGCTAGTATGCTTTGCTGGATATGCAATGTCAGTGTGCATGCACGACAGAGTGTAAGCATCTTGAGAGAAAAGGTGGGCATAAAAAGCATCAGACGTGGTGTGCAAGAGAGATGACTGCATTGGTATGGTCATGTGATGTGGACAGTTGTGTGAAGAAGTACCGATCTCTACCAGTAGAAGGAAGCTGTGGAAAAGGGAGACCCAGGAAGACATGGGATAAGGTGGTGAAGCATGATCTTTGAATGCTGGGCCTCACGGAGGCAATGACTAGCAACTGAGATGTTTGGCGATATGCCATACTTGCAAAGACCCATCAAGCCAAGTGAAATCATAGTTGTGACCATTGTTGGTGTCATGTAACAGGCACCTGTGCTGGTGGCACCTAAAAAACACATTTTGAGTGTTGGACCTCACTGAAGTAATGTGGCTGATGCTGGTGTCACAGGCTAGCAACTGTGCCGGTGGCATGTAAAAAGCACCTTTCGAGTGCTGGGCCTCACAGAGGCAATGATAAATGGCTGAGGCCTTTGGTAATATGCTGTGTTTGAGAAGGAAGATCTATCAAGCCGATTGAAATTGTAGTCATGGCAGATACTGGTGTCACGCAAATGGCACCCATGTTGGTGGCATGTAAAAGCACCCCATTACACTCTCGGAGTGGTTGGCATTAGGAAAGACATTCAGCCGTAGAAACCATGCCAAATCAAACTGGAATCTGGTGCAACCCCTCAGCTTATCAGCCCTGGTCAAATTGTCCAACCCATGCCAGCATGGACAACGGATGTTAAATGATGATGATGATGATGATGAAAGGAGTATCAAACTCCTTTTGGCATATTTCATTCCATAACTGACAAAATCATTTTCTATTTATCTTGCTGCTGCATTTTGCTAAAAAATAGGAAAATTATTTATGGAAAAGCAATTATGTGGCAGCACCCCAGCATGGCCACAGCCTCTAGCTGAAACCAATAATAGAATAGAATAAGAGAATATATTTTATACATTAGGCACTGGCTGTGTGGTTAAGTAGTTTACTGTAAGCTTAAGTGGATCTTTTCATCTTTTCTGTACCAGAAGCATTTCTGTAAGTTGTGGATTGCTTTTTATTTTGGTTTTGACTTTAAAAAATAGAAAAACAAAAACATGGTAAATATTATTATAGCCAATATTTTACTGAGTAGCTGTATTTTAATTGTATTTTAATTTTTATTATACTTTAATTTTAATAATGTTATATCCAATCCATGCCTCATGGAAAATGGACTCTAAATGATGATTTTCTCTGTAATTATCTATTTTTCTTAATTTGTAGGTTGGCGCAGAACTGAAGACCCTTGGTGAATTAGATGATACCTATATTTTATACACATCTGACCATGGCTATCATCTTGGACAATTTGGTCTTATTAAAGGAAAAGCAATGCCCTATGACTTTGATGTACGTGTCCCTCTAATCATTAGAGGGCCTGGAATAAAGCCAGGCATTAAGTAAGTTCATCATCTTTTTCTGGAATAAATGCTGGAAAAAACTGAATCTGTGTGTGTGTGTGTGTGTGTGTGTGTGTGTGTGTGTGTATGTATGTGTGTGTGAGAGAGAGAGAGAGAGAGAGTTGTGTGTCAGAAAGGAAGATTTTGTGTGAAAGGGAGGTGTATTCCTTACTGTGCAGGCACTAACTCAGATGATTCAGACATGTCATATACATGTCTTCCTTGTAGGATTCAATATGGCCAGCTATGCTATGTTTGGCATTTGGATGGAGGACAAAACAAAAAGTTCAAAGAATTACTTAAGACTACAGTGAAGAAAACCAATGTTGATTCTTCAAAAGTGAAAGAGCTTGTGGTTTATCACTACCTGGGGTTGTGTCATCGTTAAAAGGAGATTCAAGATATGAAAGAAAAATTCACTCAGTAAAATGATTCCATTCCACTTTGCTTTGCCAGTTAGATCAGCATGCAGAACCCCTGCTTGATGCACAGGTGACGTTTGCACTCAGAATAGTGGAATGAAAATTTGACGGCTTTCACATTGGGGATTTCCCTTTTCATTTTATTGTATTAGCATGAACAGACAACACATAGATGATTAGTAGAGCCATCCTCAGGTATTTCTGAATGGCGTGGTCCAACATTTTTGTGTTGAGCAGGCACTTCATGCTCTCTGGATTCATGGTGGACTATACTACATCTGTACTTTCCTACCAGATCCAGGGCATACTCACCCAGAAATTTTTGGAAGGTGTACTTTTTAGCATTTTCTGGACAGAGTGACTGGAAGATCGCATAGGTATTGTATATAGTGCAAATGATAAATTTCACTCCAGTTTTTCTCAGCCACTGATAATGCTAATGTGTTTTGTGTAGCCTGGTCATAGTATCATTTTTTTCTGTATCCACCATGTACTGACTTATTTTTACACACTAGAGCTCATTTCATTCTGAAATTTCTCCCTATTTCTACAAGAACATATTACCAAAACAATTGGACAGGGCGTAGATACATCGTCTTACTTTTGGATGTAACAAACATTCTGATTGGCTGATCAAAATGGGGCCAAAACACTCGTAATCAATGGCCCTGCACAGCATGTGCATGTTTAGCATTGCTACTGCTATACTGGTGTTAAGAACTCTAAGGGTTAATAATGACAATGTTGTTTTGTTAAATTTTTTATTATTTTCAGAAGTAGATTTCAATAGAAATATGGTAACAAAAGGGTTAAGTAAAGCAAAAAGTATTCTTATAGTTTAAAGTATTTAAAAGAAATTAATCCAGCAGTTTACATTTTGAAATTTTCTTGAATCATAAATGATTCATCTTGCTCTTTGAAAGTATTTTTATAACACCATTCTTATCTAATTTTCAGTATCAACAATTTAGTTGCCAACATTGATATAGCGCCAACCATCTTGGATATGGCTGGGATTGATATACCTTCTGATATGGATGGACGCTCTCTTCTTCCACTCTTGAAAGCTGCCAAAAAGTGAGTTTCAGATTTTGTTTTATAAATATCTCTTAAAGATAACAATAATTGGGTTTTTGGTTGATTTGGTCCTATGAAGCATTGTTGTCATTCAACGTCCATATTCCATGCTGACATGAGTTAGCTGGTTTCACAGGATCTGATGGGCTCAAAGACTGCATGATGCCCTAGTGTCTGCTTTGGTATGGTTACTACAGCTGGATGCACTTCCTACTGTCAATCACTTTACAGTGTGTACTGGATGCTTTTCTTGTGTTACTGACACTATTGAGGTCATTATTTAGCATACAAGACTATGCAACCCAAGGTGGATGGGTTGGGGCTTTATGCTAGGAGATAAGGGTTAAGGTATGAGAGAAATGGGGATGGGGCAGAACAAGTTCTTGTTGTAGAGGAGCTACATTGGTGGGAACAAATGATTAGTAACTGCCAAGAGACAAATAGTGGTGATGAAGGGTCCAGGTAGTACCCTCAAGGTATGAGATATGTATAAATGAGTGGGGACAGGGAAACTAGGAGCATATGTGGAGGGGTGGGGGAAACGAAGCATCATAAATGAAAGGAGAAATTATTGTGATTTATATGCAGAAACATTTCTGTAGAACTGTACAAGTTATTTTTCTAAAGAAGCATTAGTCTGTTGATGATGATGATGATAACAATTAGGGAAGTATCAACAGTGAGAGAACAGACTTAATTATACAATTCCTTTATTATTGTAAACTATTCATCGTTCTCACTAACACTAAACCATGTATTTTATTTATAGAATATTTGTAGAAACGAAATTATCCTCATTAATTTATTAATGAAACAAGATGCTTTGTCAATGAATATATGTATATATTAAATTAGAAGCAGGTGACATGTGTTAGCTTTTCTGTTTGTTTATGCAAATTCTCATTAAATACACACTTTTTAAATATTAATGAGTTCACCACAATTGTTTAATCCTTTATATTCTCACATTTTTAACAAAAGCGAAGACACAACTGTGTAAATAAGAAGTTTACTTCACAATCACATGGTTGTGGGTATCTGTCTTTTTATACTGTTACGTCAGGCTGAGCAATGCTTCATGAGTGGGATTTGATGAACAGAGGCCTTGTGTAGTTGTGTGTGTGTGTGTGTTTGTGTGAGTGTTTGTATATTTATATGTCTGTATTGGTGTGTGCTGTTACACCTGCCTGTAAACCAGTGTTATTATTTATATGGAATCCCTTTATGGCCTGTAACATAGCAATTCAACAAATACAAGAAGAATAAAATGCTCAAATTAAAATAGGTGCACGAATGGCTGTGCGGTAAGTAGCTTGCTTACCAACCACATGGTTCCGGGTTCAGTCCCACTGCGAAGCACCTTGGGCAAGTGTCTTCTACTATAACGTCGGGCTGACCAAAGCTTTATGAATGGATTTGGTAAACGGAAACTGAAAGAAGCCTGTCGTATATATATATGTATATATATATATATACATATATATATATATATATATATATATATATATATGTGTGTGTGTGTGTTTGTGTGTCTGTGGTTGTCTCCCCAACATCGCTTGACAACCAATGGTGGTGTGTTTACGTCCCTGTAACTTAGTGGTTCAGCAAAAGAGGCCGATAGAATAAGTACTAGGCTTACAAAGAATAAGTCCTGGAGTCGATTTGCTCGACTAAAGGTGGTGCTCCAGCATGGCTGCACTCAAATGACTGAAACAAGTAAAAGAGTTAATATAATTAACTAAAATTCTTGAAGGTGGTGCCCAGCATGGCCACAAGCCAATGACTGGAACTTGTAAAAGAATAAAAAAGAATAGCTTAGCCTTCATTGTAACAAGTTGTCTCTTTAGAGTAAAAAAAATATTTGTTTTCTCAGGAGTTACCAATTCTCTGCAATGCACACTACATGCATGGTTAATTTCTCTGACACATTCTCCAGTATGAGACCAGGGAAAGCTACCTACCATATAATAGGCTATCACACAATGCCCTTTTAGCCCTTTAGATACCAACCCTCCTGGGGCAGCTTCTTGTTCTCTGATGCAAACTTTCTATTTTAACCTTTTCACTACCAACCTCCCTTCTATTGCATCTAGTTCTATGTTCCTGTTTTAAAGTGATCTGAATTAAAACTTTCCACCAAAATTTCATGTTGATGTATGTTCCAAACACCATATTAATAATGACTGTTATTTTGCTAAATTCTTCATTATTTTTGAAATTAACTAAAACAATGAGAGTGTATTTTGACAGACATGTATGGTAACAAAAGGGTTAAAATAAACCAAATTAAAACCTTCCATCAATTCCATGTTAATTTTTAAAATAATGAAGAATTTAGTGAAAAATGTCATCATTACAAAGCTGGTGTCTGGAGCATAGATTAACTGAAACAAAGGCGGGATATTTCATCCGAAATATGTTAACAAAAGGTTTAATATATCAACACATCAACAAGTTTATTATTCCTTTTGTTTCTGCCTCAGCTATTCTGCAGAATATTGCTGACTGCTCTTATTTCTTTCAGTCGCTTCCAAAACCTCATACTTAAAAATTTAGCTTGATTTTTGTTTTTGCGTCCTTGATGTCTATGTTTCTGTATCTTTTTCTCTGATCCTAGGTCTACTCCAACAATATAAAGAGCTAGCTGTCAGCCATGAACAAGTATGGCTTGGCAATGTGTACCATGATTCCACTAAATACTTTAAATGCCTTTGGAGTTATAAGTAGACATACACACCATTTCAGTACTCTCAAACACACCAAGGATGTGACAACTGGAGGGAGAGAGAATTGTACCAGCACTTTCCTTGGCTAGTATTCATTTTCTGCTGGAGCAATGCATAATGCTTAAGAGCTTTGTTTAGCGATACATAATGCCCAGTCCAGAAATTGAACCAATGGCATTGAATCTGAAGCAAACATCCTCATTCCTCACCCCTACAACAATATAAATTAACCATTAACCCTAATACTTTCCATCAGCAACCTCAAACTCTGCTTTATAAGTTGTCATCAGGTCAAGATTTATGAACATAACTTTGTAATGTGAACTCAATAAATGTCTGTTATGTTTTATATTCCTTTATTGTAAAGCAAACCAGGCACGTTTTTAACTGACAGAATAGAGTTTAGAATGTGTTATTTCAATTAAAATTTTCACAATTTATAAGAAAAACGAAAATACAAGAGGGAATGGATAAATAAATAGAAGTTTCTAGAACTACTCCATGATAGATAGTGTCTGTTATCAGGAAGAAAGAAAACTGTATGAAAGTTCTTCCAAGATCTTCCAAAATTTCTTAGGATTTGAAACTAATTATGATTGTAATGCAATTTTTTAATAGTTACATAATAGCTAAACTACTTAGTAGATAGCAAGTAATGTTTAACTGCTATATTTTACTTGGTATATTTTATGTAGGTTATCTGGATGTGATCATGATAAACAGCAGTTTGTGAGCTCATCATTATCTCTCTCTCTTTCTCCCTCTCTCTCAACTCAAACATGGTAGTGTAGATAAGTGTTAAGCTAATAACTACTGGTATTGATGATGTTATTGCTATCATTATTCTTCCAGCTCTTTATGTTCTGAGTTCAACTCTTGCCACGGTCAACTTTACCTTTTATCTTTTGTGATTGATAAAGTATAGTACCAGACAAGAACTGAGAAAGTATAGTACCGGACAAGAACTGGGATCAAAAGTATTGACTGTTCCCCTCCCCTCAAAAATTGCTAGCCTTATGTTGAAATTAGAAACTAATAATGATGGCAGGCTGGCAGTCCCATTAAGCATCAGGAAAATGCTTTGCTGCATTTGTTCCAGCACGTTTTGAGTTCAAATCTGGTTGAGGTCAACTTTGCCTTTTATTCTTTTGGGCTCAATACAATTAAGTACCAGTCAAGTACTGTGGTCAGTGGTATTAACTAAGCTTCTCCCCTCAAAATTTCTGGTTTAGTGCCAAAATTTGAAACAGTTATCATTATTATTATTAACCCTTTCATTACCAACCCAGCTGTTGAGTATTGGGGTCAATGTAATCAGCCCCCCTATGTGATTGAGAAGCAAACTTTTTACCACACAGCCATGCTTAAAATTTTTGCAAAATACATGATGATGTTGATGATGATGTATTTTGTTTCTAAATTTTCCATTAATCTGTATTTCTTATCCATAATGTCTCATAATGATAGGACACATTTGTAATTGACAAGCCCATGAATACTCAAACATCCATTGTTGCACCCCCAGTTACTTGGCTCACCATTAAAAGACACCTCGTATGATTTGACAGAACTTTTATTGAACTTCTCTCATTTTCTAAATTTATTTCTTCATACAAAACTTCGATTAACATATTTTTTCTTTTCATTCATGAAATTATGTACAGTGAGTATTTTAGAAAACAAAAATGCTGATAAGGTATTTAGTATAATTGCTTGAAATACAAGGCTGAGAACAGTCTCTTGGAATCCTGTCATCCATTAAGATATTGCAATATATGAAGACTGTAGATTAGGGTTTTATTATGAAATTTTTACATGTTAATTAAGATACTGTATAATTGAAGAAAAAGTTCTTTTTTTCCTGCAGTATAAGTAAAGGAGGTTTCGTCAGTCGAAACAAGCCATGGAGAGACACAGTGCTTCTTGAAAGAGGGTGAGTAATTGTTTATTAATTTTCATTGAAGTAGATTTCATTCTCTATTTCCTCTCTGTACTAATAAATATTGATCTCCATATAATAAATAGTTACACTTATCTACACTATACTATTATAAACAGTGCTGCTTATTAATTAGTTTAGTGTATGTATCTTTTATTAAAAGAAAGCAATTATTATTAAAGCCTTCACTGTCTAGAAAATTCTTATAAATATCATTTTAATATTTTTTTTATCAAAATGTGGTTTTCAAGTTTCTTTCATCAATGAAAATTTCAACTTTGTGATTTAATTACAAAACATAATTATCCTACTTGTGAGATAGTGTTTTTTTAGCATTTCTGATTATAGTTCTGGAAATTTAAAGGTTGCCTAATTATTTGAAATGTATCTTTCTTCAGTTATATCATCTAAAATAAACATTTCTCCAAATTAACATGTAAAGTTCAATTCAGTGTCAACCAAATTATGTTGATTCCAGTATCCTTTCATTTTTGTTAGGTGTTGTTGAAGAAATAGAAATCAGAATAAGAAAATTTGTTTTACTGAAGTCCATTGCAAATATAAACTTGTATAACTGATTATTATTGTCTTTTTGTTATTGTTTTCAGTAGTAATTTAGGTGATCAGTTGTAGTCTCTGTAGTGTTAAGTAAATAATATAAGCCTAATCCTAGATATGATGTTTTGGTGCAGGATCCAGATACCAACTAGACTTTAGCTAGTTTTCCATTTTAAGTTTCAGTGTTGTTTCCCTTGTCTTTGACAAGAATTATTTATGTGAATGGTTTGTTCTTCTGTTCATTATGAGTGTAATTTTACTCAGTCAACAATTATTTTGTGAGACTCAATGCATTAAGTACATCAGTCCTCTGTTAACTATGCATCCTTCTCAAAGAAGGCATAATGAAAACATTTTCTGTGGCATTATTTTCAATTACCTAATCAGTGATGTTTTTTCACTAAAATCCTATATATCAGCATAGCTTTTACAAACGCTGGTGATTGTGAGTGACAGTGCTTTGTTGAGGAGGTCCAGTAACACTGAAATATATCTAAAGTTGTCACAGTACTTGCAAAAAAAAAATCAGATTTTTTTCTCATTTTATGCCATCAGTTTTTATTTTGAAGTTGCTCCCCTTTCCTTGATAAGAATTATCATTAACATTAATTTCTATTTTTATTACAGACATAAAATTAACTAATTATGTATTTTCTTTTTCTTTTGTGGGCTGGGAGTATCACTACATTGTGTTCACTTTTCAAAATATTCCGTCTTTTTTTCTAAATTTCTTAATTTCTAAAATATCACAGGATTTAGTAAAATCACTTTGTCATTATTAAGTTGGTATTTGGAATATAAATTAGCATGAAATTATAATAAAAGTTTTTAATTTAGATCACTTTAAAACAGTAAGTTTGTATCACAGAACCAGGGGTAGTCTCAGGTGGGTTAGTATCAAAAGGATTAAATATTTCTAGAATGTTCCCTGAAGTTTACTTGGTATCTATTAAAAATAATCTGCATTATTACTTAAAGAATCAGTCAATTTTTCTATTAGACTATTCTATGGTTTTGCTAACTTAAAATGTCAAAGTTGTTTGCACATTAGATTTAAAATTATCTTCAAATGGAGTTTGTATATATGTAGATTCATCCATTGCAATTTAAAGTTTAAGTTACTTGACAAATCACTAGTATTTATAACTTTGTGTGTATTGTATTTGTATCCCTTGTTACAAATACTGGGTTTGAGTATTATACAGAGCATATGTATGTAGAAAATAAAACAGAGCATGAGAGATTGTTTGTAAGAAATTTAGTTACACATTTTATAGACATCTTATGTAACTTTTGTACATAAGATTATTGGAATGAAAAGATAACAGAATCCACAATTTTTCAGATGGATAGTGGCTTATGTATAGAAGCTACATGTCTCTGATGATTTGACAATATATTATGGTTGAATGTAGGATATTGGTGATGGTTGTTGATGAAGTAGTAACATTAGTACTAGTACATCAGTGCAGTACATTCATTAGTACGGTGTGTTGAAACAGAAATGAAAAATCTTATAGAATAGAGATGTAATGATAGAAAAAATAAAGTTATGATAGATCATATGATAAATCCTAACTAAGATTTAGAGATTATCTGGGAAACCTGTTAGATTGTATATCTTCTTTAGATATAGTTGATAATCCTGATGAATAATGTGGAAAGTATGTGTGGAAACAACATTCTGTTGTGGAATGTTGAATCTTTTATCAGCTGTTTGTGGTTAAAAGTATCTTTAATTGTGAAGGGGAAGCTAAATCTTATTGGAACAGTTTTTACAAATTTCAGAACACAAAATTAAAAAAAAAACAAACAAAAGCCAAGACAAAAAAAAACAAAAAAACAAAAACAAAAAAAAAACTGTCCAGTATCTATAGTAACTGAGAGAAAGAGATGATGTTATACCAGCTCAAACGTTTTTCTTTTTCAATTAATTTTGAGAATAATGAAGAATTTGTCATTATTGAGCAGTTATTTGGAACATAAATTAATATGAAACTTTGATAAAAGCTTTTGATTTAAAGCACTTAAAAATTTGAAGTTTGTATCACAGGACCAGGAGTGACTTCAAGTGGGTTGATATCAAAAGGGTTAAAAGAATGGGACAGATATGTTAGAAAAATGTTCCAAATATCATATTAAATTACACAATCTTCATTTCAATTCATTCTGAAAATAATGAATTTATTAAAATCATTATTAAGCTGGTGTTAGAAACTTAAATTAACATAACATTTTCTTGGAAAGTTTTTGTTAATTTTATTCATTTTGTTACTATATTTCTGTTGAAATACACTATTATTATTAAGCTGGTATTTGGAAGATAAATAAACATGGAATTTGATGGAAGGTTTAATTTAAATCAATGTAATAGAGGAAGTTTGTATCATAGAACCGAGAACAATCTCAGATAGGTTGGCATTGCAAGGATTAAAGCAGAAATTTTGTATCATAGGACTAGAGGTGGCTTTGGGTGGGTTGATTGCAAAGGTCAGTTTTGGTTGATCAAAGATATGGGTTCGTCTCTTATATACAAGAATTAAATTAAGAACAAAAATAATTGTGTAGTCTTTTCAGCAGCTAATTAACCTCATTTATTTGTTTCTTCTAATGGTTTGTATGTGTCTGAGGGAGGAATTCTTGTTGAAACTAAATATTTTCTTCATCTGTCTCTGTATTTTGTAATAATACTGTTTCATTTATGAATTGTTGGGTTTCAGAAAAATCTCCAAGAAAATTCGTAAACAGATGTTACGACAAGAGAAAATGTTGGCCTGGTTCAGTAAAAGTGAACTGCAAAAGAATGGCATCCGTAGCCCATCTGTCAACTTCCAGATGTTCTCTGGAGCTGATCTTGTTGAGCTTTGTGAACGACCAGAATTCAAATCTCCTTGCAAACCACGACAGGTAAGTTACTCTTGTTTCAGTCATAAAACATTGAAGAAATATATTTCATGCTTGAAATTAATACAACATGAAATGTTATAAAATATAATGAAATATATAACGATGAAATGAAGGATGGCTTATCCGAATAGTTACGGTTATGATGTCAAAGCTCATATTTCAGGCAGTGACAAATGGATACCATTCTAACATAATGTTTGAATGGTCAGTGCTAAGAGAGTTGTTGTTTTATGGAGAAAGTGTCATTGCTCCATGACATCTGCAACGTAACTTAGGTTTCACTTGTGGAAATATTCTTGGATTTGTGAATTTGGTGAGGAGAGAGATGGATAAGATTTTTAGATTTAACTTTTTTTAAACATTTCTGTTGAAATAAACTGTGTTCATTTCAATAAGTTTTGAAAATAATGAAGAATTTAGTAAAATAGTTTTGTCATTATTAATCTGGTATTTGGAAATTTAATTATGAAATTTTGATGGAAGGTTTTAATTTAGATCACTTTAGAACAAGTTTGTATCATAGAATCAAGGCTGGCCTTGGGCAGTCTGGTAATAAAAGGGTGAAAAAGACCTAAAGATACATTAGAAAATGTGCCAAACACTATATTTCTTCAATTAATCTTGAAAGTAATGAAGAATTTAGCAAAATAACTTTGTTGTTGTTAATCTGATGTTTGGTGTATGACATGAAATTTTAATGGAAGGTTTTAATTAAAACTACTTTAAAATAGGAAATTTGGACAAGTTTCGGGGAGGTTGATATGGAAAGGGTTAAAAGAGAAGTAGCATTGGCCGAATTGTGTCATCTGCATCTCAGCAAGTTATGTGGTTATTCATTGAAAGTAATAATTGATCGAATGTTGCAGAATGGAAAAAATATGATCATTCCTTGTTTGTTTGTAGATTTAATTTTTTTGTAGATGTTTGTTTGTTTCTTAAAATTTTTTTTTTAATTTGAAATATTTATTTTTGTCAAAGGCCTGGGAATGTCGCTTTGAGAAAGGAACACCTGAAATATTTAGATGCCGTACAAATCGTCCAAGCTATATGCCAGGACTTCAGAATGATCCTGCTTGCATATGTCCTTCACCTCGACCCCGCAGCCAAGAGAAACTGGAACGTATAAACAATCGAAACTTCATCCGTTCCTACATTAACAGAGGTTAGAAACATTTTGTATTGATTTAAAAATTTTTTTTCTTTCACAATATATTTTTAGAAACAATATATTTCATGGAAAACAATCCTCTCATTCTCATTGAATATCTGATCATTAACACTCTTAATTTTTTTTAGGTTATATTCTATAGATTATAGGCACAATTGTGGCTGTATGGTTAAGAAGTTTGTCTTTGTATGTATGTCTTTGTATCTTTGTTTCTCCCCCACCACTGCCACTTGACAACTGGTGTTACTTTGTTTACATTTCTGTAACCTAGCAGTTTGGCAAAAGAAGCCAATAGAATAAGTACCTAAAGTCCATAGAAAGTGTAGATTAAAAAAATGATGATGAGGATGATGATGACAACGATGCATTGATGTGATTTTTTATGGTTTTAGAATATCAATATTAGACCATGTGCTTTCACATGATGATGATGAGCAACCACATAAATGGCATTTTAAAGAAAATTCAATATTCTAAAGATATGAACCATTCTTTTAATGTGTGTTTTCTGTATTGGTTTGGGTTGAATGGTTTGACATGAACCAACGAGCCAGTTGACTGCACTGAACTCCAATGTCTGCATGGTCAGCATGGCATGGTTTCTTCAGCTGGATGCTTTTGTTAATGCTAATCATTTTACAGCATGTACTGGGACCCTTTTCTCATGGCACTAGTACCAGTGAGGTCACCAGGTAACTTGCAAGACGAAATTCCTCCACCAAGTGGGGGTATACTCTTGAAGGAAGTAAAAATATGACAGAGGTGCAGGAACAGGTGTCTTGCAGAAGAGTACGCAGGAATGGGAGATGGTTAGGGTGTATCCTCAAGGTACAAAGTGAATATATATATATATGTGTGTGTGTGTGTGTGTATATATATATATATATATAAAATCTTCATCATCATTTAACACATGCACACACACATATGTATATATATATTGAGATAACTCATAAAAAAGAAAGGAGAAACAAGAAAATAGTTTTTATCAAATGATGATACTTCTTTCTGTAGAGGGGGCTACAAGACTACTCATGTTTTAGAGGACAGGAAAGGAGTGATCATGGTTGAGCTGGAAGAGATAAGAGTTGTACTGATGAAGAATTTAGTAAAATAATTTGGTTGTTATTAACTTGGATGTCTGGAACATAAATTAACATGAAATTTTAATGGAAGCTTTAATTGTGATCACTGACAAAAATGAAGTTTATATTTTAGAACCAAGAGTAGTGTCAAGTTGGTTGGCATCAAAAGGGTTATGAATATATTTGTGGCTGTGTGGTTAAAAAGCTTGTTTCCCAACCATATCACGTCGTGTTTAGTCCCACTGTGCAATTTCTTGGACAAATAAATGCCTTCTGCTATAGCCTCAGGCTGACCAAACAAAGTTTTGTGAGTGGATTTAGTTGATGTAATCTATAACAAGAAAATTCACATACAGACAGAGAGCATTAACTTTACTTCAATTTCGTCATGGAGGGTGGACATTAAACGATGATGATGATGATGATGATAACATAGTTTATGTGTAGAGTCTGGTTGAAATATCTTCATCATTGGCTTGTGTCAAAACAATGTTAAGGTAGTAGTAGTAGTAGTAGTATATTAGAATCAACTTGAAGAGGATATAAGTATAGCATCAAATGTCAACATGAAATACCACATGACTTTCAAACATTATCTTTGGCAATTTTCTCTTCTTTGGTACTTCTCTCTTATATCTTGTCTGTTTCTCTCTAGAAGTAAATTTCACTTCTCTCACATCTGTCTCTCTTTATTTGTCTCTTTGCTCTCTCTATCTCTCTGCTCTCTTTATCTCTCAACACTCCCTCTGTCTCCCTACTCTCTCTCTCTCTCTGTCCCTCTACTCTATCTTTCTGTCTCTCTACTGTTTCTCTATTCTCTCTCTCTTTGTCTCTTTTCTTTCTCTCACTAATCTTTCTCTACTCTCTCTCTCTCTCTGTCCTCCCCATCACCTGACACAGGTCACTTTACCTCCTTATTATGAAATAGTCTGAGCCCCCCCCCCATTTCCTATCAGCTGTGACTCCCTTCAGTTGTTTTACTTATCTCTGTCTATTTATTTGTTTTAGCAAAAACTAAACTTCTGTAAAACATTTCGGTGTTAAACTTCTCTCTCTCTCTCTCTCTCTCTCTCTCTCTCTTGTTTGTATATATATATATATATATATATATGTGTGTGTGTGTGTGTGTGTGTGTGTGTGTGTGTGTGTGTGAAATGTCTGTGTTCCATGTTGGCATGAGTTGGATGGTTTGAGAGAATCCAATGTGTTGAAGGACTGTATCATGCTCCAATATCTGCTTTTGCAAGATTTCTGTGGCTGGATGCTATTTCTAATACCAGTCTCTTTACTGAGTGTACTGGTTATTTTTTTCTGTGTACCACCTGCCATATTGAGGTCACCCTGCAGTTTGCAGAACCACAAACCCTGAGGGAGGTGGGGGTGTCAGATTCATGATCGAGGACAGAAGGATTGAACTTTGAGAAGTAATGGGGGTGGGTGGCAGTGCTGGATCTTGTAGAGGTTCTGCATGACTATTCACATGTAGTAGGGGGAAGGGAGAGAAAGCAAAAAAGAACAGTAAGAGCTGCAAGAGATGAGGTGTCCCTCCAAGTGACCCTCACAAAGTGAAAGGTGAGTAGAATTGGTTTGCAAGGTTGTGTGGGAAAGAAAATGAAGAGATGGGGAAGCAGACTGCCAAAATGGGTAGTGCTTAAGAAGTTAATGATGATGAGGTAGATGGTAAATTGGAATTCTAGGATAGAGTAACAGGAGTTGAGGTGGTCTTATCCAGTCATCAATGAAATGGTTCTATCATGCTGGGATAACTTTTGTGAACTGGGGGAAAGTTTGGGCCTCAGTGTATCCAATAAAGAAGTTGGCATTGTTAATACCCATCCTGGTTACCTTGGTCATCACAGTAAACATTTTAGAAATTCCCAGCAGAGGGGAGGGGAAAAAAGGAATAATTAAGGTTGAGGATGAATTAAGAAGAGGAAAGTAGAAGAGTGTTGGACTTGAGCAATAGTACAATGGTCAAGTGAATATTTTAGAGTTAAGCAACTGATTGGAGTAGGAATGGAGGGACATGACAGTATAGAGAGAGACTTTATGGGCCAAAGTAAAAAAAAAGCTGGCGGAGATGTGGAGGAAGGAGGAATGCTGGAGACAGATGTGTTCAAAGTCACGGTTGTGTAAAAGAAGCTGGTCTAGGGGTTTGGAGATGAGTTCAATGGGGTTGTTGCAGACAAAAAAATAGGGTGACTGGGATTGTTGGTTTTATGAAACTTGGGAAGGAAGTTGATTGTGTAGCTTTGTTTTGTGCAGAGGCTGAGGTTATTTTCCTTCAGTAACACTACCTCATACATACATACATATTTCCCTGTACACACACACACACGCACGCAACAACCCTTTCACACCTTGTCTCTCTTAGCTGAATCACACATACACATCACATCCTTGTAACTTAACTCCCTTGGCATGGAAACACTCTTTTGTCAATAAAACCCCATTCTACTCCATTCCACCCCCATTAAATATTTCCCCCATGTAGTGGCCTTCATTGTTTTGTTTTTTCCTTAGAATTTTCTTCTTTTCCCTTCTCTGTTTATTCTTGATGATGGATCACTGACTAAAACATTGAAATCTCCTCTATTTCTTCTGTATAATGGAAAATTAATTGTTTTTTACTGTTACATGTTGTTCCTATTGCTAACCAAAAGAGGAGGAGAACTTGCTGTCAGTGAGGCAAGTAGAGAGATATAAGTGTCTTGGAATGGTAAGAAACAATGGTGGAGATAAATGTTCTTAACCAGTGGTACCAAGACAATGGCTCTGAATATGATTTAAATTCCAGATCATGTAATCTCTCAGAAAGTACATTATACTGTGTAACTTGGATCTGATTTCAGATGTAGAATTTAACACCAACAGCTTAATGATTATGATGTGTGTGTGTGTGTGTGTGTGTGTGTGTGTGTGTGTGTGTGTGTGTGTGTGTGTGTGTATGTATGTGTGTGTGTGTATATATATATATATATATATATATATATATATTGTGTATTTGTGTGTGTGTGTATGTTTATATAATGTGTGTATATATTATATATGTGTATTTATAATTTATATATAATATATATTATATGTGTATATGTACATATAAGAGGTGCAAATATGGTTGTGTGGTTAAAAAGCTTGTTTCTCAGTCCTATTGTGCAGTTTCTTGAACAAATGCCATCTATTATGGCCTCAGGCTGACCAAAGTCTTGTAAGTGAATTTTTTCAACAGAAACATAAAGAAGCCTGTTGTGCGTATGTGTATACGCGTGCACATACGTGTATGATGGTTGTAAATGGGTATCACCATCTTACATGGTTGTTTCCAGTCTTCTTTGAAAAATTGTCTGGTTATGGAGAAATATTACTTGGGAACAGGTTTGAGTTGATGACAGAAAGAGCATCCAGCTGTAGGAAATCTGTCTCACCAAATTCCACCTGACCCCTGCATCATGGACAACTGGATGTTAAATAATGATGGGAATTAAATTATTTTCGTATTTTCCACAATTCTTACAGTTTTAAACCTTTCAGTTCCAAACAATCCAGATCTTTACTAACATTATTATTATTCTTTATCTTTTACTTGTTTTAGTCATTAGACTGTGGCCATGCTGGGGCACTGCCTTGAAGAATATTTAGTGGAATGAATTAACCCCAGTACTTATTTTTTTAAAGCCTGGTACTGATCCTGCCAGTCTCTTTTGCTGAACCACTGAGTTACACACACACACACACACAAAACATATACAACAGGTAACAGGCTTCTATCAGTTTCCATCTACCAAATCCACTCACAAGGCTTTTGTTTGCTCGAGGCTATAGTAAAAAACACTTGCCCAAAGTGCCACACAGTGGGACTGAACCCAGAATAATGTGGTTAGGAAGCAAACTTCTTACTATGCAGCCATGCCTGCACCTACTATTACCATTTTCATTAGCATCTTCTTTCAATTCTGTTTCCATTTCTTGCCGAGTGTCTTTCTATTAATATTCTGCTGAGGTCAATTCTGCCTTTCTTCCTTTTGGGGTTGATAAATAAGTTCTAGTGAAACACTGGGATTGATGTGATTGATTGTCCCCTCCCCACAAAATCCAGGCCTTGGATCATCATCATCATCATCATCATCACCATCACCACCACCACCACCATCACCATCATCATCATCATCATCAGTAAACTGTTGTAATTTATGATAGGTTCTTCAAATTCCAGTTTATTATAGCAAGAAATTCAAAGGTTAAAGCTTATTTTCACTACAAGCTTCTAAATTGTTGATTATTTTAAATACTAATTAAAACACCACAGAAATATACAGTGAAACCACTGCATTTCTTCTGGTCAGACGGTGCATTTGTGAGTAGGGAAGGTATTTCTTTAACGATGTTCTATATATGAATATAATTATGCCAGTTTATTATGCAGAGGTTTCCTTTTTACTGGCTGTGTTTTGTGAATGCATAGATGACTTCATCTTTGAATAAAGGATGGGAAGCTATTGGGATGTTGTTAGCTAATGAAAGAGAAGAGCTTTGAAGTAAATTAGATTCATTTTAGAATGTCTTCTCGAGTTACAAAGTATAAATATAACTCCCTCTCTCCCTCCCTCTCACCCTCTCTCTCCCTCCCTCTCACCCTCTCTCTCTCCCTCCCTCTCACCCTCTCTCTCTCCCTCCCTCTCACCCTCTCTCTCTCCCTCTTTCTCTCTCTCCATCTGTATTTTTTTTTATCATATTTCTGATGCTGTTGCTGTTTTGTATTGATTCATACAGATGAATGGCAGATTTCAAATTTTTTTTTTCCTCAGCAATTTAGCAGACTGGGGGCTTATATTTCACACGGTTTGTGCTAACTGGGAAAAAAAATGAAAAAAAATAATAAATAAAAAGAAACCATATGTTTTTATAATGTAAATCTAAGTCGGAGGCAGTGGGTGCAAGTTTGGTGCCACTGACACTACAAGTGCACATTTATTTGGTGTTCTTACAGTGTTCTGTAGCAGGTTTTTTTTCTTCAATTGTTAACTTTCTATTCTAGTGAAGAAGAATCTCATTATTTGAAAAAAGTTTCTCGACAGATTGTGGAGCGATTAAAAGGTTTAACTTCTCCCTTTCCATTACTGGCATGGATCAGATCAGTTCTCAAATTCAGATATTTTATATGTTGTTATTAGAATAAGTATTTAGTATTATAAGGCAGGCTGAAAGGTGGTAAGTTGGCAGAATCGTGAGCACACTGGGCAAAATGCTTAGCAGTTTTTCATCCTTTTGGAGTTAATAAAATGAGTACCAGTTGAATACTAGGGTTGATGTAATTGACTTACCCACTACTCCAAGCTTGCTGGCTTTGTGCCAGAATTTGAAATTAATATTAATGGTGAGCTGGCAGAATCATGAGCACGCTGGGCAAAATGCTTAGTGGCATTTCATCTGTCTTCACATCCTGAGTTCAAATTCTGCCGAGGTTGATTTTGCCTTTCACCTTATCAGGCTTGATAAAATAAATACCGGTTGAACATCGAGGTCGATGTAAGTGAATTATCCCCTCTCCCAAAATTGCTGGCCTTGTGCTAGATTTGAAATCAATATTATAGTCAGTTCTGATATCTAATTGTTTGTTCAAGATGTATGCATGGGTGTGTAGTTAAGAAGATTATTTCTCAGCCACATGGTTTTGGGTTCAGTCTCACTGCTTTTCACCCTGGGCAAATGTCTTCTACAACCTCAGGTCAACCTAAACCTTATGAGTGTCTTTGATAGAAAGAAACTGAAAGAAATCCATCATATGTGTGTGTGTGTGTGTATTGTTGTTGAGAAAGATTGTGCAACATTTCGTGAAATCTGAACATGTTTTACATAGTTGAATGCAAGCAAAGGACATTAGCTCTATTGTTGTTTACAGTCAGTGAACACACAGGAAGACAAGGGGCCATATGAACTAACATGCATGCAAACACACACACAGCAGCTTTCTTCAGTTTCTGCCTACCAATTTCATCCAAAAGTTATTGGTTGGCTTATGGATATAGAATAGAATGCCAGCCAGTGATGTTCCCACAGTGGGACTGAACTCTTAAGTGAACTTCTCAGTTGCATAGCCATGCCTGCACCTGTGTATTGTATGTATTTTTCTAATACTTCAATCATTTGCTAAGGTTCTGAGCTCTTAACATTTCTTCTATATTTTTAAATTTTTAGACATCTATTGGTTTATTTTCAGTGAACAAGTTGTTAACCCTTCTGTTATCATGTTTCTGTTGAAATACACTGCCTTTATTTCATTTAAGTTTGAAAATAATGTGTTTAAATACAAAAATGACTGGATGGTCATGGCTTTGATGCCTTTGAACATAATTCTGCTTAAGCCATTTGTTATCACAGCCTTTTAATTAATTTAGAAAATAATAAAGAATTTTGTAAAATAATTTTGTCATTATTAAGTTGGTGTTTGGAATATAAATTAACAAGAAATTTTGATGGGAAGTTTTAATTTAGATCACTTCAAAACAGGTAATTAGTATCAAGGAATAAGAGGCGTTGTTAGGCAGATTGATATAAAAAGGTTTAAAATTAAAGGACATTAATTCTTTGCATCATCCAGTAGATTTTCAGTTAATTTTTTCATCCTGCTAATAAATTAAAATAGCAACTAACGAGTAGTCTCTAAAAAGGCTTGCCAGTCTGCCTCATGGTCCCAGTGGAGGAAATGGAAAAAGTGTTGCCCTGGAGGATGGCAAAGAAGATGTGCTGGAACAGCTACTCTGACTCACAGGGCTTGCACTTGCAGTAAGCCATCTTTGTCCTGATAGCAGTGAACAGGGATAAAACATTTTCCTTGTTAAATTCTGTCCATCATTTATTTTTGTCAATGTTTTCATCAAGGTGTAGGTAAAGTGAACAAGTTTGCTTTGCAACCATATTGTTTTGAGTTTAGTCCTATTGTGCCATATAGCTCTGGGTCAACCAAAGCCTTGAGAATGACTTTGGAGGACAGAAACTGTAGTAATTCTGTCAGGTATATGTGTAGATATGTGGATATTGCTTAGTAGTTGTATACAAGTGATGCTGTCATACAGCTGGTGTCCTTTATTGACAATCTTTTGGTGAATCTGAAGAATGGGAACTGAAAGAAGCCTCTAATGTGTGTATGTGTGGCTCTTGATATCATATTATAGTTGTAAACTAAAATCTTTACACAAGTGGTATTCTCTCCAGTTTGCTATGAAAGCGTTTCTGGCCATGGGGGAAACACTGCTTGGAAACAGGTGAGGGTTGGCAATAGGTAGGGCACCAAACCATAGAAAAGCTGCATAGAAAAATTCCTACTGACCCATGCAAGCAATGAAAAGTGGGTGTTAAAACTAATGATGATGATAAGAGTTAAAAATTTGCAGCTATAAACTGTTTTTGATTTAGATTTACACACCAGTAATTTGCGTAATTGGAATCCAACACTTAATAGATTCGGCCTTTTATCTTTTCCTTCTTTTGAAATAACCAGAAATAAATTTGTTGGGGACATACAACTTCTACTTTTCTGTAGTCAACTAAACAAATTAATTAGTTCAGTTACCAAAATAAATAGGATTCAAATACGATTGCTTCACCTACTTTCCCAAATCACAAATCATATATTGGAAAGTACCTAGTTGAACTATATACTAAACTGAAATTAAAGCTGTCAGCTATTTATTGATTTTTATTGTTGTTCTCAAATATTGTTGTTTGTTATTAATTAGCTGTAGTTTTTCAGTTTTTCATGATACTAAGAGTACATCCACGCAGTTCCTTAACGTATGACTGTCATTTCAATCTTTTTTCTATTTACCCATTAATATAATAATGTCTCTAGCCTAAAGCAAATTTACTAGTGTGTGTGTGTGTGTGTATATATATATATATATATATATATATATATATATATATATATATGTATATATATGTATATATATATATAATGAAAAAGTAAAGAATGTCTTTTATTTCTAAATTTCTTCTTTCTTTCCTCCTGTTTTCTCTCTTCTTATTTTACCAGAAACACTTAACAATTTTATTAAGATTTCATTTCTAAGAATGCTGACACAGTTTAAGCATCAAGTGAAATTCCTGAACACATAAATATTTGCTGCGTAATTTATACTTTCTTATGTTGGAGACCTAGAGACAGGAATCTGCTTGTTGTGTCACCAAGCTAGACAGATGATTACTTCTTTCTTTGTTACCAGGCTCTCCAAATGGTTCTTGGAAATAGAACTTAAATAAATGACGTAATTCCAATTGATAGAAATTGTTGAGCAGCAAACAAAATGCCTCGTAGTATTTAGCTACAACTCTTCATGTTCTGAGTTCAAATCCATCCAGTGCCAACCATAGTTTTTCATCGCTTCCTGGGTTATTAAAATCAAACAGTAAGCTCTCTGTGGTTAAGAAGTTCACTTCTCAACCACATGGTTTCAGGTTCAGTCCCACTGCACATCACCTTGATCAAGTGTCTTTTACTATAACCCTAGGCTGATCAAAGATTTGTGAGTGACAGAAGCTCATCATGTATGTGTCTGTAATGTTCCTTGAGGGCATGTTTTGATGCATCTTTGCCACCATCTCTCTCATTATTTTTCTCTTTATCTTACTCTCTAGCTTGCCCTCCTTTCTTTTCCACAAAACACCTATCCTTGTTCCTCTGTGCCTTTAATTTCTCAACTGGCACAAAGCCACCCCCCTCCTCAGTACTGGCCATCTCCTTCCAGCCAAAGAGTTTTATCTTGCAAGGTGCTTGGTGATCCTGTTGATGCTAGTGCCACGTAAAAAACACTGATGATGGTGCCTCATAAAAAGTACCTACTACACTCTGTAAAGTGGTTGGCATTAGGAAGGGCATTCAGCTGTAGAAACCAAGACAAAACAGACTGCCAGCTCCTGCCAAATCATCTGATCAAAGCCAGCATAGAAAACTGATGTTAATTGATGATGATGATGTATATGTATGTTTGTGTGTTTCCTTGTCTTGACATCACATGATAGTTGTAAATGAGTATCATCCTCATACAAGTGCTGTCCTTGTCTCCAACCTTCTGTGAAAACATATCTGACCATGGAGAAATATTACCTTGCTTAGAGACAAGTGAGGGTTGGTGACACAAAGAGCATCCAGCCATTGAAAATCTGCCTCAATGAATTCTGTCCAATCCATGGAAACATGAAAAAGTGGATATTAAAATGATAATGATATCAAGTCTATTTTTTACCTCCCATAATTACTTGGTTGGTAGAATATTTTTCTTTATTATACTGTATTTATTTATTTTCCTATTAGCAACCACAAGGTATCTTTTAACACTGTTTACTTCCTGGATGCGACAGTTTACAGATCATTGCTACTCCCCTTGAATTGGAGGCTACTTAATGGTAGCTATATATAGATGTGTGTGTGTGTGTGTGTGTGTGTGTGTACACATAATATAGTCTTCGTGACCAGACATCACTTATCTCTTGGATATATCTAAGTAAAACATTACTGCTGCTGAGTGTTCTTTCATCATTGCTTTTATGGTTTATTTTTCTGGTGATTCATTCTGTTGACAATTCTGTCTGTCTCTTTAAATGCAATCAAGTTCTTTGATTGCCAATTCTCTTAAACTCTTCACCACTTATTTATATTCCAGACACTTTATAGCTTTACCATTCTTCTTCCATTACTTTTCTGCAGTTCTGCTGAATAAATTTCTGTTACTGGCTTAAAGATGCAAACAAGTAATTTCTATAAAAAAAAAAAGAAAAAACCCAACTCTCCTATATTCTGTAAATTGTAAAGTATATCTAACTTTTAGGAAACTTCATATGGCTTGTATTTATAAGATGTACAGAGTCTTTGTATAAATAGTATTTATATATGTTTAGAAAAAGAAAAAAAATCGTTTTCTTTTTTTCTCACTTCACTTTTAGCACGATAATATCTGAGTGAGCATTTCACTGTTCATATGTAAATAAAAAAATTTGCATTAGTGTCTCACCCATACTTGCCTATAGAAAGGAAGATAAAACACACAAAATTATTCTCACTTCAGTTAACATTTCAAAGAATAATCAACTGTTTATATGCAAATATATAAATTTGCAGTACTGTCCAACCCATGCTTGCATATAGAAATGAAGATAAAACTTGCACACACTCAGAAAGCCATTCTCACCTCATTTAACACTGGAAATTGTAGTCAGTCGTTCATATGCAAATGTCTAAATTTGCAGGACTGTCCAACCCATGCAAGCATGAAGAAAGGAAAGAAAAGATTGATTTGTGAGAGTGAAAATACTTTTAAACATGAAACATACATGACTTAACTGAAACCCATTGATTGAATATAAATAACCCTTCCATTTCTCAGTGGATTTTCTTAACATTGTCAAGTGAAGCATATCAGAAAGAAATCACTTGTTCCAACGAGAGTAATGATAATAATAGTGTTCTGGCACCTCCTCCCCTTGGTTAATGGAGCGGAACTGGAAACTTCATTTCCATCTATTTATTCAAGACATTGGAGTTGTCTATGTTGCTTTTACTACATCCATTGAAAGAGCTTGGATTTGCAGCTAAATGAAACAGTAGCCAGTTATAATGTGCTCCCACTGTTTATACTTGTGAACTGCATTTTCACTTTCTCATTGTATTCACAACTATTAACAATTAGATGAATTGGAAGAGTTTAATATTGGTGCTAGGGACAGCTTGGTTGTTCCTCTATTGATTTTATCAACTCAGTGCTTGATCCTGTAGTTTACGTAAATTTGAAAATTATTAAACACCCAGATCATAATCCCATAGTTAAACAACTGCAAAAATATTCTTGTACACTTTGAAACAATAATTTATTTATCCTTTAAACCTTTTCTTACTATATTTCTATTGAAATGCACTTTGTTTCAATTAATTTTGTAAATAACAAAGAATTTGGTAGAATAACCTTGTTATTAAGCTAGTGTTTGGACCATAAATTAACATGAAGTTTATATCACACATGCAAAGGTGGTCTGAAGCAGTTGGTATTATGAGGGTTATCTACATACATGTTAGCAGATTATTAATCTATGCAGTTAGTAGGAACTTTATATGAGTGTATGGTATGGTGTGTGAAGGTGCATGGCTTAGTGATTAGGGTGCTTGGGTCATGATTGTAAGGTCATGAGTTCAATTCCCAGTGACATGTTGTGCCCTTCAGCAAGATACTTTATTTCATGTTACTCCAGTCCACTCAGCTTGCAAAAGTGAGTTGTACCTACAATTCAAAGGGCCAGCCTTGTCGCATTCTCCATGAGAACTATGTTAAGGGTATGCATGTCTGCAGAGTGCTCTGATGCTTGCATATTAATTTCATGAGCAGGCTGTTCCATTGATCGGATCAACTGGAACTCTCATTGTTGTAACAGATGGAGTGCCAGAGAGAGAGTATAGTGCGTGTGTGTAAGGTTGTGTGCAGAAATGAAGTTAATGAAGAAAGAAGACAAAGTTTTATTGAAATATATTTACTTCTCCATACACAAACGTCTATGCTTGTGCTAAATTTATTCATTAATTTAATTTTCATCACTAAAATTAATCTAATTTTCATCAAAATGGGAATATAATGCTGTGCTAGAGATGTTTATCATTGCGTCTTTGATAGAAGTTTCCAATTGAAAAATTTTCTGGGTATGAAAATATAGACCTGTGTTTTTCTATTATTATTTTTATTCATAGACCATTGTTTTGTTGTTCTTTCATGTTGAAATAAAAATTCAAATTACAGTCATATTAATACTTGAAAACAAAATATATTTTCTCATGTTTAAAGCATTATTTCTATCTAATTTTTATAATAATATATATTATATTTTTAAAAAATTGTTTTATCTTGAAATCATTCCCCTTCGAAGATTTTTAAGTGAATACAAATTCATCCATGAATTGTGATGATAGAAAATTAAAAAGTTGAGATGAAAGCTTAGAGATTATTACTTGGTACTTTTATAAAATTCTATGTAATTTATTTGAAATTTAAAAGGAAAGACTTCTTGGTAAAGTTTTTTTCTCATCTATGGCAATTTTTTTTTATCATAATTTCACTTTTAATAATTTGACTGACTTTGACAAATAAACAGTTTTTTTTTTAAATAAAATTTTTTAAAATTACATAAAATATTGAGGAAAACAAAACCAGAACGCTTCTTTTTCTGGTAACTTTTCAGAAAATAACAAGCAACGATATTTAAGATCCAAATTGAAGAGATCATTGCGCCGGGTATCTTCCTATTATTCCAATGTCTACCCACCTGATTTTTCTACAGAGGACTCTTTACAAATTGGTAAGTGTTAGCGAAGTTGTTTCTGTGGTGATCCATTTTAATTCTAAAATAATTAAACAATAAATAAAATCCTTTGAATTTTAACCTTAAAACAAACTTCTCACATTTGAATTACTTAAAAATTCAAATTAATTGTTGATATTTGGATTTAGGTACATATATATGTGTGGGACTTGTAATGAAACCAAAAGCAATATGTAAATACTTAAAAAGTCACTTAATATACTGTTTAATAAATTGTTAGTAGATTATTTTATTTATCAATAGAATTAACTTTTTTAATAGTAACACTTTTGCTTCAACCTTAACACTGAAGTTGTTAAAATAACTTCAAAAGGCCTTCAAATAAAATAATAATCATACTACCATGCTTTTTCAAGCATGTTACAAGTTGGTTGCATTGTAAGCAGTCTTAAATAGAAGGATTAGCAGAGAAATAAACCAATCCTTAAACAACAATAATAATGATTGCTAATTTTGACACAAGGCCAGCAAGTTTGGGGGAGTGGGTGAGTCATTTGCATCGACCCCAGTGTTTAACTGGCACCTATTTTATTGGCCCTGAAAGGATAGAAGGCAAAGTAGACCCCAGCAATATTTGAACTGAGAATGTAAAATCAGAAGAAATGCCACTGAGCATCTAGCCTAGCATGCTAATAATTCTGCCAGCTCACCACCTTAACATTAATGGTAATATTAAAATATTGAAAATGGTGGAAACATTCTCAAGAAGTTATAAAAATAAATTTGAAAATGAAGAGAATATTAATTTACTTCCATTTAATAACTCATTTAAAAAGTGACTTTTAAGCATTCACAGATCTGTTCCAGTTACTCAAGATACCAAAGTCTATTTTCATATTTTCCCAGATTGTTTACTTTCATCATCAGTCCTGCAGATGTATGTACATAAAAACCAAAGATCACTAATTAGTTTTCAAGACTTTACTCATTATCAGACCTACTTTTGTGATTTCTTGCTTTTTTGTGCTGTTATTTTTCTGCTGTTTTAAAATTCAAGTAATTTGGATTTTTTATCTTTATCATTTAAAAAAAAAAATTGATTACAAGAATTGCAACTAAGGACTATATTTAATGCATGCTTCATTTCATAATATTTGTCAACTGTAAATATTAACTACATCAGTCAACTGCATGGATGAATTAGATGGATCACTTCTGTTAAGGAAGGAGACAACTTGATCACATCAGAGTTCAAGTCCAGCTTATTATTATTATTATTATTATTATTATTATTATTATTATTATTATTATTATTATTATTATTATTATTATTATCATCAAAATGGTGGTGAGCTGGTAGAATTGTAGCATGTTGGACAAAATGCTTTATGGCATCTTTTTCAGTTCTACAAGAAAAGATATCAGAATAAAGGTGGCTAGCTTGCAGAATTATTAGCATGTCTGACAAAAATGCTGCTAAGCATTTTGTCTGTCTTTATGTTCAGAGTTCAAATTCTGCTGAGGTTGAGTTTACCTTTCAGCCTTTCAAGGTCAGTAAAAAGAGGTGCCAGTTGAACATTGAGATCAACCTAACCTATTAGCCCCAATCCCCCAAATTTCAGACCTGGTACCTATTATAGAAAAATTATTATTGTTATTAAAGAAGTGAGCTGACAGAATCATGAGAAATGCTGAGTAACATTTCTTCCAGCTCTTTACATTCTGAAATCAAATCCTTCCTTGATCAACTTTGGCTTTCATCCTTTCAGGGTTGATAAAAAAATAAAAAGTACCAGTTAAGTTCTGGGATCGATGTAATCGATTGACCCCCCCTTCTAAAAATTACTGGTCTTGTGCCAAAATTTGAAACAATTACCATTATTATTATTAATCATCAAATTGTTAATATAAAGCTATTATGAAAATATAATTCTTTCTATAGGCACAAGGCCTGAAATTTTGAGGGGAGGGGATTAGCTGATTACATTGACCCCCAGTGCTTTGCTGGTATTTCTTTTTGTCAACCTTGAAAGGATGAAAGGCAAAGATGACCTCAATGGAATTTGAACTTAGAACATTAAGCTAGAAGAAATGCCACTAAGCATTTTGTCTGGCATGCTAACCACTCTGCCAGCTCACCATCTTTAATAATTGTCTACTATAGGCACAAGACCTGAAATTTTGGGTGAGGAGTGGGGTCAGTTAATTACATTGATCCCAGTGCTCAGCTGCTACTTATTTCATCTACCCCCAAAAGGATGAAAGGCAAAGTGACCTCAGCAGAATTTGAACCACAGGCTGTAAAGCTGGAGCAAATGTCACTACACATTTTGTCCAGTATGCTAATGGTTCTACCAGCTTACCACCTTCAATAATAATAATAATAATAATGATAATAATAATAATTATTTATAATATTATCCGATGCTAGTTTCTGGCTACTTGTCAGAATATTATACTTGTCAAAATATCTATTATTAGATTTGATCTCTTCCCCTCCTCCATACTGACATCATTTAACATGTCTGTCCGATAACTGCTTTACTTTGATCATTTATCAAGCTTCTTTGTTATCTTTTCCAATTAGATTTCCTTTGTTCTTCGGCTGTTTTCCAAAATTGCTCCCTCCCCCACCTCCATCTCTTATTATTCCACTCTTATTATAATAATGTCACATCAAACATTGCTTCTTTTACTTACTGAACACACTGACTGCTTTAATCTATAACAGACACTCTTTGTTTTCTTTTTCTTCTCCCTCTTCTGCTACTAAGCTGAGTAGACACATCAGTCCTGTTTGGGCCACCCTGCCCAATCCTGATGGACACAAGCCTGTGTTATAGGAGCAGATCTAAAAAATCTAAGATCCCTGTTAGAAATGCGCTGATCACTTTTTCTCATCCTGTTCTTGATTATTTTAACACAGCAACTGCAGTATGTTATACATTCCAGTTGAAATTTACTTGGAGATGCACAAGATAACTGTCATGTATATAAGTCTTGCTCATTTTATAGGGTGGGGATCATATCTTTATGCGCAATTATAAACTTTAGGGTTGCTTTTGATGTTGAGTAGCCATAAACAGATGCTTATCCCTTATCAATAACCAGTTATGTTAGGGTTAGGGTCTTTTTTGGATGGGATCATTTTGAACATGTTATTATTTGAATGTCCATTTATTTAGTTTATTAAAGCAGATTTTCTATGGCTACATGCCCTTTCTTTCACCAACCTTCACGTGTTTCCAAACAAGGCAAGGCTTGGTGATTGGTGACAGAAAGACCACACTTTTTTTTGCAGAACATTGGCAATAAATCACACTGCTTGTATGACCATGACACTTGTTTACAACTATTATGATTTGTCAAGAAAAGGGGAATGACACACACACACACACACACACACACTCTCTCTCTCTCTTTCTCTCTCTTTCTTATTCCAGTTTAATTAAACTTCTGAAACTACATGTCCTGCCTGTGCTTATGAGGAAAATAAATTAAATGATGATAAGGAAAAATTGTTAGAAATTGAAAATGAATTAAAATTTTTAAAAAATGACTGTTAGTACAACATTTATAAAATCATAAATTAAGCTATTAACCTTCATCTTTAAAGATGTGACTTATTAAAATATTTTTTATTTCAATTGATTGCATGTCCAATAATCATAAAATGTCTTATTCCTCAATGAGTTTGAGATTAGATTTGAAACTAACAGCAATAATTAGCTCTTATCCAGTAAGTCACATGAGATGCATCTGTTGCAAGGTTTTGGGTTGAGTCCCACTGCATGGCATCTTGGGCAAGTATCTTCAACTCACTAGCATAGGAGGTGGGTAAGGGCAGTCTGTACTGGGCAACACTTTTAAAGGGGCACCACTTTTGGGTCTGCTGTAGGCAATACGTGTTTTTTGTGAGGTCCGGGGGTGACAAACAGAAGGGCCACCCCACGTGGCACATACTCTAGCTATTGCTAGTGCTTCAACTATAGTACCCGTCCAACCAAAGCCTTTGAGTGGATTTGGTAAGCAGAACCTGAAAGAAGCTGTATGTGTGTGTGTGTGTGTTTGTCTTGACAGTGTGATGTTTATAAATGAATATCACCATCATACAAGTGATGTTGTTTGTGTTCAACCTTCCATGACAAATCAGTCTGACCATGTGGTAATATGAACCTGGAACAGGTGAGGGTTGGTGACAAGAAGGGCATCTGACCATAGAAAATCTACCACATTGGGTTCCTTTGAACCCGAACAAGCATGGAATATGTGGACATTAAACAATGTTGATGACGATATCATTTCTAAAGGTGAGGTTAATAGTCAGAAAAATGCTAGGACACATTTCAGACATTTGGGTTTGCAATTTTTTGTACAGTAATGGTAGATAGTTGCATAAACTTTGGTTGGCTAGTTTTATGGAGCCTATCTATCCCAAACATTTTATTTTTAGGTCTTTGCTAATCTCCCAGCTTTATCTTTCTTTTGTTAATGGCTTTC
This sequence comes from Octopus bimaculoides, assembly GCF_046866305.1. Classification (NCBI taxonomy): domain Eukaryota; kingdom Metazoa; phylum Mollusca; class Cephalopoda; order Octopoda; family Octopodidae; genus Octopus; species Octopus bimaculoides. The sequence goes on from NC_142937.1 coordinate 16,510,745, forward strand.
ACAGTTTTCACTCTTGTTTCACTACACTCCTACATTTTAAAATATTTCCAAAGTAAATGCCTTTTTCTCAATTTGTTTTGCATTTTCTCTGCTATCTCTAAGCTTTCTATTTCAGTACCATAACATCATATTAGTACAATAAGTGTTGAATAATGCTGCAGTCTAATAATAAATTATTTTATTGTTACAAAAATGGTGAAATGGTTAAGATTCTAGATTGTCAGCTTGCAGATTAAGGACATTATATCACATTCTTCAGTGACTTGTACATTATCTCCTTTGAGCAATATACAAAATTTCTTTTTCATCTGTGCAACAACAAGTGGGTAACAAAAGTCTTGTTGTACCCACTTTGATTTCATGCACAGAACTGAGAGGTATTTCTGTACCTCAAAGCTATAAAAACCTTTTAACAATTTATGGTGTGCAGATACAGAAGATAAGTCCTCAATATTAATGAACATCTGTCTGAAGTTTGCTTAAGCTTCTGCTGTTATTGCAGGAGATTTTTCTATCTTATGTCTCACTCTCTCATTTCAGCCCACCTCTTCCTTTTTTTTAAAATATATTATCTGCTTATCTTGTGCTTCGTAACAGATAGTAAGTAGTATCATATTGCAGGCAACTGCCTGATATTGGAGGTGAACCCATGCTTCAGTGGGTTTACGGTTTTCTATTATCACCATCCTTATCATCTTTTCAAGCCAGAATACGGGTGTATATGAGACTCTCAATCTCAATTAAGAGACATCTTTCTGTGTTGATGCTTTCCTCTCTTAAATATAGTGTTACACATTAACACAGCATTTGTGTCCTTAAATCTTTATCTTCAGACACACACACACCACACGCACATGCATGCATGTACTTGCTCATATACAAACTGGCATAAGTGATTCATCATCCATTAAACTCTTTTCCATATGGGCAACAAATCTGTCTCCTCCTCCACCTTCATCTCTGTCATTTTACTATACTTATATTTAGTTTTATGATAATTGCCAAATATGTGTGTGTGTGTTTGTGCTCAATATATTTGGTACGCATGTCCATCTGTATGCATCTATACAGATATGAGTGACTGTATGCATGTGTGCAATATCTATGCATGTACATGTATGTTTGTGTGTCTGCATGTATACATACATACATGCATACATACACACACATATGGATTTGTTAGAACAAACAGGAGAAATAAAACTCTACATGTGTATATATACATTTTTAATATATATCTTTAGTTATTTAGTTGACTGAAAGAAGAGTGACTTTCAGTGCTTGAGTTAGTTCTGTAACATTCTGCTGATTAAAAATAAACATTATATATATTTACACACATACACACACACACACACAACAGTCGTATAGAGGTGGTGGGTAAAATAATAGAACCAGCTTATTAAATGGAAGTTTTATTATTTAATATGGAGTCAGTCTCCCTTTGGTATCAATCACAGCTTTAATACATTAAAGAATTGACTTGTACATATTCTGAATAGTTCTTAGAGAAATTTCAAGTTATTCTTCCAGTAAAACCTGCTGTAGCTCTTTCTGTGATAATTTTGGAAGTAAGTGGCACCTGACTTGTTCTAAAATGTACCATAAATGTTTGATTATGCTTAGTTTTGGTGCTTGTGTGTGTATGTGTGTGTGTGTGTGGGGGGGGGGGGGCAGTCCAAGTTGTCTACTTCACTTTTGTGCTCTTTGCATTAATTTTGAATAATATAAGTTGTGTGAATTGATGCATTATCATCCTTGAAAATTGTGCTTCAATCAGGGAACAATGCTTGTACCATAAAATTGAAATGTTCAACCAAAATACTTTGATAATGAATGGTATTATATCCGCCTTGTAGAACAACTAAAGGGTCAAAGAATTCTATGGTATGGCTGCTCAAATCATTACAGAGCCTCCACCATGCTTCTCAGTAGGGGGCCAAACTGTCAAGATTGAAGGCCTCTTTGGCTCTCTCCAAACTTAAACTCACCCCCAAAAGGAAAAAAATGAGTGAATGATGATTCAGCAATGAAGACAACATTGTCACATTGACCTAGTGATCACTTCTGATAATCTAGATACTATTTTTATTTTTTTTTTTAATTTTTATTTTGCTTATCAATGTTGAGAGGGGACAGGAGAATATAGCACTTGCATCTTTCTTGTGGTATCCAGCTTTATGGCACTCAAAATGAACAGTTTTGGTTGACACAGAGTTTGCAGGATGGTAGTTTAGCTCTGCTGTCACTTTTGTTGCCAGAGTTTGGTGACTTTTAAACACAATACATTTCACTAGTCTTTGGTCCCTCTCTGTGATCTTTGCCCTTCTGTGCAGAATTATGCTTGCCAAAGCTGACTTTTACTTTGGTTTTAGAATGCCAACATGAGTTTAGAGACTCTGAACATTGAGCAATTTAGCAGTTTTAGTAACTGAAGCTCTGGTCATTCATGCACCAACAATTTGTTCTCTCTGGAAATCAGATAGGTTACACATAATTTAATATCTGCAAAAATTTTTTTTTAATTAAAAATAGTGCTATATCATGAAGTAGAAGGCATGCAGAATACATATGAACACATATATGCAAACAAGAACAGTTTTTAATGTTTTCTATTGCCAATAGAAAAATAGTTAAAAACATAAAAACTAGTGTTTCCATCATTTTGTTCAACCTCTGTATATATATTTTTACACACATGCATGCATGTGTGCATCCCTCATACAGGCTACAATCAAACACCTTTTGCAGGATCTTTACTAGTTTCTTAGAGATGGATGGTATTTGTGTGCTACCAACTGAGATGAACTTCCTGGTTTGAAACTCATGCAAACCCAAACCATCAGCTCCTTGAGGCCCTTTAGGATCATTCTGTGGCCAATGATAGATATTGTCACAGGTCATCTCTACAGCATTAATGATGCAGTGGTTATCAGACACCATGTCTAATGATTGGATTGGCTCTTTGTACTGACCTTCAACCAACTTTACCAGAATGTTTATAGCAAGGATTACTGAAATGGTAATCCAATTATAATACCCTTCTGAGGCTTATGCTTTCCTGGTGTTGTAGAAATAGTAGACTCCCTAACAATGACTGAAATTGTGGTTGTAGTCCAGCATGAGATCTCTGAATCTGTCTTGGATATGGTACTTGTTCAAAGCCTCTTCAACCAGCTTATGAGGACAGACTTGTAGGCATTTGGAAGGCAATACTGCCAGGTCTCATCCTTTGCACCTTCATTAACTGGGTGACCACATTCAAGGGTTCCAGACATTCTGATACCTCCTATTTGAACTGAGGTATCAATGTGCCTCATGACACCACTGAAGAATACCATTTTGTTAGTAATGAGGAAAGAGATTATTCTAAACTGATTGATGGTCTTTGGCTCTTCCTCCTCTGAAATCCACACCCTTAGTCCTTATCAAGAGAAAGAACTGGTAACATCTTTGAGTAGATCCTGCACTTTCTGCTTGGGACAAAGCATCTCTGATGTTTATTTTACCTCTACAGACATGTGTGTGCACACACACACACACACACGTACACACACTCACAACTTTACAAAGGACATCCAGCTGTAAAACCCATAATAAAGCAGACACTGGAGCCTAGTGCAGTCTTCTGGCTCATCAGCTCCTGTCAAACCATCCAACCCATGCCAGCATGGAGAACAGATGTTAAACAATGATGATATGTATATATATATATATAAACTAAACTGTTATAACAGTTGTAGTCCGTGTGTTTTGCAGTAAGTCACAGAGGGCCCTGAGCATTCCTGCTGATCCTTTCCTTTTATAATGTTAATAACCAAATAGTCACGCTCACAGATGCAGGTAAAGCACAGCAGTTTCAGCTGTGAATTGAAACCAGTCTGTGATGTTTACCCAGTTTGAAATATATTTAGAGAGAAAACGTTATGTTAATTTACATTTGACATTAATGAGTATACAATATTTCTTTAATTATCTCTATCATACTAATTGTCTTTCTGCCTAGCAGCATCACATACATTATTTGTATATTTCACTATAGTTATATTCATGCAGGAAACTATGTGTTTATTTGACCTGCTAGAAATAGAAGTCAAATACCCTTAAATCATGCCTCTCTGTCTTAAATAAGAAAAGGCACATATTTAATAATATTGTCCTAGGCTTTCAAAAAGACATGATTACAACAACCAGAGTACCTTTCATTATTGGTCTGCTTGACCAGGACTGACCTGTGACTAAACAGCATTGCTGAAGTGACACACATCCCTTCAAACAGCCCCACTTGAGAATGAGTGACAACTCATCAAGTACTCTGAAAAGCGTTAATGGGTAAGGGGTTAAATTGGTTTCTCTTTTAAAATAATGCAATTCAGACGATATATGAATATAATAACAGTGTGTAGATATCACAGCTGTAATGTTTTGAGTGTTTAATGACTTGAAGAGTTTCAAAGTAATGGTCGACTAGCATTAGATATTTAAGTCTGTAACAGCTTAGTCACAGCTTCACATTATAATTAATTCACGCATCATTCTTGCATGGCTCAGAAGGAATTCATTGAGGTAGATTTTCTTTTTTGCAGGTGAATGTCCTTCCTACCGCCAAGCCTCATCTGTTTCCAAGCAAGCCAGACAAATTTCTCTTAAATTAATGACACTGCTTGTATGACAGTGATGTTCATTTACAATTATCACATGATGTCAAGACAAAGGAATACACACTTACTCATACATACACATACATGATGGCTTTCTTTCAGTTCTCAGTCTATCAAATCCACTCACAAACTTTGCTTAGCCCTTCTAAGGTGCCACACAATAGGACTGAACCCAAAACCACATGGTTGGGAAGCCAACTTCTTGACCACACAACAATGTCTGAACCTATATATGGTTTATACAATTTTTAGAACTGTTGTTAGTTTGTGTTTAATTAGTAATATACCTTTATTATATATTAGTGTCTATTTTCGTTATACATTCAAAATAAATCTTTTCAAAAGATGTGCAGTTGTACAGCTGAGCTACTTACCTAGAAGTCACAGTTTCAAATCTCTCTAAAGGCCTTTCATTATGTCTCTCAATTTGATATTGTCTTCTACCTTCTTTAGTTTAAGTCAACTCCAGCTTCAGATTTTGTTGTGTAATATTTCAGGACACAGACATGGCTGTGTGATTAAGAAATTTACTTACCAACCCCATGGTTTCAGGTTCAGTCTTACTGTGAGACATCTACTATAGCCCTGGGCCCATTAAAGCTTTGGGAGTGGATTTTGTTGATGGAAACTGAAACAAGCCCACAATGTGTGTGTGTGTGCATGAGAGAAATTTCCTATTTCCCCTTTGTCTTCATGCATGTTCACTAATTCTCTAAACAGCAACCCAGCAAGAATCACATTAACATTTGTGAAATTTCTGTATTATGTTTTATATAAGGCTCCATAGCTTGTTAGCCACTATATATGTTTTATATAAGGTTCCATAGCTTGTTAGCCACTATATATGTTTTATATAAGGTTTCATAGCTTGTTAGCCACTATATATGTTTTATATAAGGTTCCATAGCTTGTTAGCCACTATATATGTTTTATATAAAGTTCCATAGCTTGTTAGCCACTATATATGTTTTATACTGTGCTGTTAGATGTATTTAGTATTAACATTCCTGTTAAGGTTACATCTTCCAGGTTGATGTGTGTTTGTTCTGCTTCACTGCTTCTCACATGTTCTCAGCAGCTCTTTTTCTTATGTTTGCTTTACTTTTTACATTCCATATTCTTAAGACTTCAGACTTCACTGACCTACATTTTGCTCTAGTTATCAACATATACTAACTAGCATGCAGTTTCCATTATTAGCCTTTTGGAACTTAGGGGTCGAGCAAACAACACCTGTTTATTTAATTCACAACCACCTTATTTATTCTGTCTAAAGAAAAAAAAATAATAACTAAAGAAAAGGAGAAAAGTAGAGTAAAAAGATCATCTTGTGCCCAGCCATAACTGCTGATCACGTTCCTTTATGAAATGTGCAGTTCTCCAACACCACCACTACCATTTAAAAGGAACTTAGTTTATGCTTGACAAACTCTTCTCACTCTCTTTCTCTCCAGGTTTATTGAGTTTTCAGTTTCTGGTATTGTATGTTAACCCTTTCATTATCTTACTTCAAATGAAATACACTGCATTCATTTCAGTTAATTTTGAAAATTATGAAGAATTTAGTAAAATCCCTTATCAGACTGGCATTTGGAACAAATTAATATGAAATTTTGATAGGTTTTTAGGCCACTTCAAAACAGGAAGTTTGTATCATAGAACCAGGAATGATCTTAGGCAGGTTGTTTTCAACCCTACCATCATTGGATGACATAATCTGATTAGATAATAAATGACTGGATGATCATGGCTGGGATGCCCTTGAACACAGGTCTGCTCAACTTTTTTTGGTATCATATTTGTGTTGAAATACACAGCCTTCATTTCAATAATAAAATGACATTACAGGTCTTAGTATTGGTAAAGTATTAATGATATATTAATTAAATCTTGTTTGCTTCCCAGCCATGTGACCTTGGGTTCAGTCCAGTGCAGCATCTTGGGCAAGTATCTTCTACTATAGCCCCAGGTCAACCAAAGACTTGTGAATGGATTTGGTAGGTGTGTGTGTGTGTGTGTGTGTGTGTGTGTAGGCATGTGACCTAGTGGTTAGGGAGTTGCATTCACAATTACTAGATTGTAGGTTCAATTCACAGACTGAGTGGCATATCGTGTTCTTGAGCAAAACATTTCATTTCATGTTGCCCCAGTTAGCTGTAAAGGGGTAACCCTGTGAGGAACTAGCTGTCCAATCAGGTGGAACATTGGTCTGCTCACCTAACCAGTTGAGTGGCATCGTTCAAACACTAAGACAATGCAAAGCACATAGTGACCAACAATGTATATCAACATCTGATAGTCTGGTTGATCATGTGATTGTGTGTGTGTGTGTGTGTGTATATATATATATATATATATATAAAGGGAGAAAGTTGGGGTAGAAGGTTGTACCATTATCTTAATGTCATATGATAGTTGTAAATGAACATCATCATCATTCAGGTGATGTTTGTTTCCAGACTTCCATAAAGAACATGTTTAGCCATGGGGAAATATTACTTTACTTGGAAACAGGTGAGAGTTGGCAACAGGAAGGGATCAGGTCATAGAAGATCTTCCTCAAATTCCTTCTAACCCTTGCAAGAATGGAAAAGTGGGCATTGATGGTGATAGTATCTAAACTAAACTCACATCATTGTTGTTTAATCTAAAGGGACCCTGATTAAGTAGATGTATGATTAAAAGCATTCAGGCCATCACCCTCTCTTTTCTTTGCCTTTTCTTTTTAGGCATATCTCCTGGACTTCATTATCCAGTATGTTCCATTTTAAGATGGTAGGGTTTTGGCTGAGGCAGATTTAGCTGTTATTTTTATATGAGAGATACTCTCTCATCGGCTCTGTATGTATACAGTCTTGGTGTAAAATTTGGTTGATTTATTCCTAAATCTTCTCCCAGTTATGCTTGGTGGATGACCTCACAGACTTATTTGCTGCAGATATATATGGAATCAATTTATTTTATCAGATTATTCTTTTACTTGTTTCAGTCATTTGACTGGTGCCATGCTGGAGCACTGCATTTAGTCAAGCAAATCAACCCCCAGGACTTATTCGTTGTAAGCCTAGTACTTAGGCTATCAGTCTCTTTTGCTGAACCACTTAGTTACGGAGACGTAAACACACCAGCATTGGTTGTCAAGCGATGTTGGGGAGACAAACACAGACACACACACACACATATATACATATACATACATATATACGACGGGCTTCTTTCAGTTTCCATCTACCAAATCCACTCACAAGGTTTTGGTAGACCCAAGGCTATAGTAGAAGACACTTGCACAAGGTGCCATGCAGAGGGACTGAACCTGTAACCATGTGGTTGGTAAGCAAGCTACTTACCACACAGCCACTCCTGTGCCTATATTGACTTTTATAAAAAAAAAATTTAATCATTTTGAAGTATCAAATTTTACTCTTTATTATTGTTGTTGTTGTAGTTGAGGGGGAAGCTGTAAGTTGGCAGAACCATTTGCATGAGGGACAACATGTTTAGTGGCATTTTGACCATCTTTATCTTCTGAGTTCAAATGCCACTGAAGTCAACTTTGCCTGTCATCCTTTTGGGGTCAATAAAATAAGTACCAGTTGAGCACTGGGGTTAATGTAATTCACTGTCCCCCTCCCCCAAAACTTCAAACTTTGTTGCTTTGGTAGAAAGAATTATTATCATTATTATTATTCATATACACACAATGGATTAGACTGTTGGAACAGAAAAATTCCTAACACTGAGCTTCAACAAGTAACCTTTTATTATTATTATTTTTTTTTTTTCCTCTTCTATTTTTTCCAGATTTTCCCTATCAACAGCAGCAGCAAATGTGCAGAGTTCTGGCAAACAACACTATTGTTTGTGATCCTGTGTTATATGAGGAAATAGATATCTGGAAAAACCATAAAGACCATCTTGATTCTTTAATTCAAAAATATCAATTGACAATTAAAAATTTAAAGGTTTGTATACACATTTGCAGACAGCATCGGTTTGTTTTTCTTCTTCTATTTTGTTTTTTTTGTCAGCTTTACCTTGAAGAACAACATAGATCAGTCTTGTTTGGATATCTTTGGCTTCTAATCTAATATAATATTAATATTTGCTTTTTGTCCCTTTCACCTTTCATTACATTATATTTTACTGCGTTTACTTACTGAAATACAATAATTAGTAAGTTGTAGTGGTGGTGGTGGTTATCATATTGAGGTTGAAATAGTGTTAAGAAAATTGGTAACTATATATCAAGAAGTCCAATCACATCATATTTAAATTGAAAAGGCTAAACTACTGATCATCCAACTCAACCATTCTGGAGAAATAAGCATCAATCTGATGAGAATACAACAAGAAATTGTCTTTTGCATTTTTATTATTGTTATTAAAGCCATGAAGTGGCAGAATCATTAACATACCAGATAAATTGCTTAGCAGCATTTCATCCATTTTTATGTTCTGAGTTTAAATTTCGCCGAGGTTGACTTTGCCTTTCATCCTTTTAGGGGTTCATGAAATAAGTACCAGTTAAATACTGGGATTAATCTAATTGACTAGTCCCCCACCAAAAAAAAAAAAAAAATTTGGAACGGATTATTATTATTATTGTTTTTATTAGGATGGCAAACTGACAAAATTGTTGGCATATTGGACAAAATGCTTAGCAGTATTTCTTTTGGCTCTTTATATTTTGAGTTTAAATGCTGCTGACATCGAATTAGTCTTTCTTCCTTCTGAGGTCAATAAAATAAGTATCAGTTGAGCATTGGCACCAATGTTATCAAATTACTCACTCCCCTAAAAAATTGTTGGCCATTTGCCAAAATTTGCAACCATTATTGTTATTATTATTATTCATATATTTATTTTTTGATATTTGTACAGATATATTTTGAAGATATTGAAATATTTTTGCATTGTGATATTTTCTTTTTTCAGAAATATTGTAATTGTTTCAAAGCCACACAGGGTAGACAGTAAAGAAGATTCAACAAATTATTGATTTTAAAGAAATTAAAGCAAATTGTTGTTTTAATTACTGGATTTCCTAATTGCTATGCAAAGATATTAAATTTTTTACCCAGATTTTCACAGCTGGTTAAAATGGTTTTGGCGGTGTCAAATTTCTTGTTTAGGGTTTGAATTTTTTTCTTCCTATTTTTTATGATTTCAGGTATCTTCCAACATGGGTCTCTTACTTTTAGAAATAAACTGAATTCTTTCAGTTTACAAGAATTTAAAAAAAAAAAAATCATATTAAGTTCAAGTTTCATTTATTCAGTGACATCACAGATATAATACGGTCTGTTTTGTCATTAAAAATAGAATGGAGACAAAAGTAGAAAAATTGCCTTAATAAACAGAAGAAATAGTTTTCTATAAAAATACCCCATATATTACCTTGTATTACTTCCCATTAGATGCATTATTAAGATACCAACTTGCTTGAGACCATCCCTGGTTCTTTAACAAACTTCCTTCTTTAAAGTAGTCTAAATTAATACTCTCCATCAAAATAATTTATGCTCCAAACACCAATTTAATTGATAGTTATTTCACTAAATACTTCATTTATTTGAAAATTAATTGAAATGAAGAGAGAGGATTTCAACAGAAATATGGTGCTTAGAACATTTTCTGATGTAGCTTCCCATTTTTAAAACCCCTTTCCACCAATCTACCCTGGAGCATACCTTGTTCTATGATACAAACTTCATGTTTTAAAGTGATCTAAATTAAAGCATAACAAAGTTGTTATACTAAATTCTTCATTATTTTCAAAATTAATTTAAAAAAAGAGGTTGTAATTTCAAAAAATATAATAAAAGGGTTAAAGTGATCAAAATCAAAATCTGTCATCAAAATTTCATATTAATTTATGTCCCAAACGACAGTTGTTTTACTAAATAATTTTTCGTTATTTTAACATTTAGTTGAAACAAAGGCAATATATTTCTTCATAAACATTGTAACAAAAGGGTTAACAAGAACTCTTGCTTCCTACTCCCACCTGGAATAAATCTGTAAAGAAATGAAAAAGTATTCTGAACAAAATTGAAGAAATTGTTTTGTAATTTAGAGTTTTTTCTCCTCTTCTACAAAAGAGGTTAATATCTTGAACAGCTCCAGCTTCAACATATTTTATATCTTTTCCAACCTTGTTTTATAATGGAACTAAATTTTCTGAGCTGAAAGTTGTTATTATTTATATGGTGACAAGCTGGCAGAGTCGTTAGTGTTGGACAAAATGCCAAGTGTTATTTCCTCTGACTCATTACATTCTGAGTTCAAATTTCGCTGAGGTCAGCTTTGTCTTTCATCCTTTTGGGATTAATAAAATAAAGCATCAATCAAATAATGGGGTTGATGTAATTAACTTGTTCCCTCCACTCAAAATTGCTGGCCTTGTCTCAAAATCAGAAAGAATTATTATTAAAATGGCAAAAGCTGGCAGGATGATTAGCATGCTAGACAAAATTCTCTACAGCAGGTCTTTACAATCTGAGTTCAAATTAGACCAAGGTCAGCTGTTTCATCATTTCAGGGTAAATAAAATAAAGCACTAGCCAAGTGCTGGACTCAATGTAACCAACTAACAAGCTCCCTCTAAAATTGCTGGCCTTGTATCCACATTTAGAACAATCATTAGTTTTATTTACTTTTCACAATTTCTATCTTTAAAGTAATACCAGTAATTTTGTACAAACACTTGAAAGATTAAATTCACTCATTGTATACACAACAATTTAGTTTTACATTGTATATATATATTTTACTTAAAAAATTTTTTTCTTGTAAAAGTAATATTTTGGAAATTTAACTCTCTAAATTTCATCAAAATTTTGAATTTTTTAACCATTTATTCGTCACTGTCCTGGAGTCATTTACAAATGGAACTGGGTCTTTATAAACACCCAATAGTGCTAGTTCTAGTTCCTTTGCTTCTGATTTGCTAATATTAATAATTATAGATTAATTGCTCTTACTACAGCAATCATGTTCTTTCAGGGTCCACCTATTCTATATGAACAACAATAGAACTGAGTTTTTTTCTCTCGCTCTCTCCATTTTTGCTTAACAAAATTTTTTTTGTTAAATTTTATCTTTCTTTAAAATTTCCAACCCTCCAAGAAGCCATAGATTATTTCCATTCTTTTATCAGGAAATACCTTTCAGCTTCATTTGCACTGATGAAGGATTACAAGGATTTGCTTAAACAGGTAAAAAATATTTTCCACATATTTGTTAGATTAGAAGATAACAAAGTGAAATTAACGAGTCTGCTTTGGCAGCTTCGTACCTTTTCATAAGAAACGGTTCCAAAACATTCAGCAGTAAGGTAGAAATTGTTTCATTTAACTCCAACACAACGGATAAATTATTCCGCTTTGTATGTCATGAAGTATGTCATGAATGTCCAATTTCCAAGATATTCCTTGCTGCTCTTCCTTGATCATCAGTTTCAAATATTAATTATATTCCAGTTCATATAAAACTTTTTCTTGTCTAGTACATATATATTTAATTCATTGTATGTATGGCAGATCTGAGCCACCACCTTAATGAAGTTATCATCTGCCACATGTAACAATACTGTGATATACTTTTTTTTTAAACCCTTCTCTAAATAATGTATTTTTTTACCTCAGTGCCCCTAATGAACAATATTTTGGAATTTCTATTAATCTTAATATAGATTTCTCAACATATTTAAAAATTTTGGGTTTTGGGGGAACATCTATAGGTGCAGTCATGGCTGTGTGGTTAAGAAACTCACTTAGCAACCTTGTGATTTTAGGTTCAATCTCACTGCGTGGAACCTTAGGCAAATGTCTTCTACTATAGCCCTCTTTTGGAGGACAGAAGCTGTGTAAAAGTTCATCTCATATATGTGTGTGTGTGTATGTATATATATATATATATATATATATATATATATATATGCATGCATGCAGGACTATATGGTAAGAAGTTTGCTTCCCAACCACATACTTACAGGCTCAGTCCCATTGTGTGGCACCTAGGGCAAGTGTCTTCTACTACAGCCTTGGGATAACCAAACCTTTTGGGTGGATTTGGTCAATGAAAACTGAAAGAAGCTCATCATGTGTATGTGTGTGTGTGCATGTTTGTTTGTGTGTATGTGTGTGATTGTCTTTTGCCTGACATCTTGTGATAGTTGAAAGCAAGTGTGACTGTCATGCAAGCAGTATCCTTTGCTTCCAATCCTCTGTGACATGTCTGGTCATGGGAGAAATATTACCTCACTTGGAAACAATCAAGAGTTGGCAACAGAAAGCCATAGAAAATCCATCTCAACAAATTCTGTCTGACCCATGCAAACATGGAAAAGTAAATGTTAAAGGGATGATGGTATATATTTGCTCTTTTTAATTATATAATCTTTCTCAATGGCTTCTCTGCATCCCGCATTTATCTTGTCTTTAATTTCCATATTTGATGTGCAGGCATGGTTAAGAAGTTAGCTTCCTAACCACATGAATTCAGGTTCAGTTCCATTCCTTGACACCTTGAGTAAGTGTCTTCTACTATAGTCCTGGGCTAACCAAACTCTTGTGATTAGATTTGGTAGATGGAAACCAAAGGTAATCTGTCGTGTGTGTGAAAGAGAGAGAGTGTATGTGTATGTTAGTGTTGCCTTCTCTTGACATCACATGATAATTGTAAATGAGCATCACTGTCATGCAAGCAGTGCAATTTATTTCCAATTTTCTGCAAGGAAATGTCTGGCCATGAGAAAATATTTCCTTGCTTGAAAACAAGTGAGGGTTGGCATCAGAAAGGCATCTGGGCATAGAAAATCTACTTCAGTGAACTCCACCCAACCCATGCAAGCATGGAAAACTGGGTGTTAATTTTATTCAAATGCTTTTCAAGCACCCAAATTGTCATATTAATATATATTTATTTCAGAAATTTTTCACTGTGATTTCTCACAAGCTATGTAACCTTTTTCTTTTTATCTATCTTATGACCAGGTTTTTCAGTTTTCCTTCTCACATTCTTTTGCCCTAAAAGATTTCATTACAACCCTTTCTTTTTTTATTATTTATTTAATAGAACATCACCCTCCTTCCCTGAACATCTCACCCCTATTGTACACTTATTCAAGTGACTGCTTTTCATCTACCTGTCAAACTATTCTTCTCGTATCATTCTATGAAACCCTCTCCTAATTTTCCTGTAGGCCAACAAATATATTTTGAAAACATTACTTTTATGTACCAGTAACCAATTTCTTTCAGTATATTTTCAACCTTTATAATTGTTTTTATTTCTTTTTTTAATCTTGATCAGACAACTTCTCAATAGTTTAGGATTTCATTGAGGTTCATGTTTTCTTAGTGAAATGGCTTGTATCTAATTAAAAAAAAAAAAAGAAAACCTTCAACATAGAAATCTTATTGTAGGTTGTCTTCTGTTTAGTTTTGTTTAAAAAGAGAGTATGGCTACAATTCAAGCACATCAATTATGAAAAATGCTATCATCAACAATACCATGTTTACTGCCCCTAACTTATCTCAGTTATTGTATGCTTGGTATCTGCTTGTGCTATTTCAAGCCTAGTTGCTGATGTACACAACTTGTGGAAAGAAAGACATATGAAAGAGTGACAAGATAAATTCAAGACCAAAAACAAGATAACAGTACATGCACACATGCATGCATGCACACACGCAGACTCACACACACTCTCTCTCTCTCTTTCTCTCTCTCTCTTTCTTTTAGATGTGAAAAATCCCGTCAGCAATTGTGTTGTCCAGTATCATAGCAATTTCAGTGCTGAAAAATTATAGGACCACTCACTTGGAAAGCACAAGTTATTGTACCCATCATTAGAATGCACGACAAATCATTACTGTCTTAGGACTTGTAAAAGCACAAGAGACATTGATTTAAGACAAGAACAAATCATAAAGAAATAAGGACTAGTGCAACATAAGAAACAATGCCCTTTAATTACAGATAAAATAAACAGAAAGGATGCTAATGTAAAGGAAAATAAGAGTTGAGACTTTTGTCAAAACAGCACCTGAAGAGCAGAGAAACATTGCAGTGCCTGGTTAATGAGACAAAGAGAGAGAGAGACCAAACTGCTCTAGTTGTTAACTACTCTTAACTGTGTAAAATTTATGCTCTCAGACTGCTAAAATTTTCTAGGAATTTGCTTTAACTTCAGTATAAATTGTATCCCTTAACATATCAATCAAAACTATCTGCTAAATGTACTCCAAACAAGATTGACCAAATTCATTCACATTTCCAAATTTTCCAAAAAATATATTTCTTTCTAATTAGAATTCATACCAATCTTTCTCTCTGTACAATCTTTAATTTTTCATGACATATGTGCAGTTTTCCATTAAGCTTACTATTGGGTCATCCCATAAATAATGCAGTTTTTCAGAACTAAGATAAACAAAATTTTTTAAAATCTAAAATATACTCTCCTTCATTTTCTACAATGCTCTTCCATCTATGTGGTAGACTTGCAAGGCCTCTCTTCCATAATTCTCTTGTCCTTGATGAAAAATACTCCTCCAGTACTGTTCTGACCTCATCTACAGAATTCATATTTTTTCCGTCCAATTGATTTTGAAGACTGGGGAATAAATAATAATCACATGGGGCAAAGTCTGGCAAATATGGTGGGTGGTGGGGAGCATCGTTTCCCATTCAGACTGCTCCAGCCTTTGGAATGTCATCCTTGTTGTATGTGGCCGAGCATTATCCTGATGGAAGAACACCTTTTGTCTTGAAACCAAAAATGGTCTAGCCATTCAAGCTGTTCACAGTAGATCTCCTTTGTTATTTTTGGTTTGGGTTTAAAAGTTCAAAGTGGACTAAACCTTTCATATCCCACCAAGCAGATAACAATACCTTATGTGGGTGAAGACCTTTAATCTGAGGTGCCAGTGTTTCTCCTCTCCCTACCCACTGTCTTTGGCACTTGACATTTTTATAGAGAACCCATTTCACATCACCAGTCACTATTCGGTCCAAAAAAAGGTTCATTCGTGAGATGTGACAGCAAAGAAGAGCATACATTCACTCTCTGCACGTGATTAAATTCAGAAAGTTTGTGAGGAACCCATTGACCCAATTTGCTGACTTTTCTGATGCAACTGATTTATTCAGGCCAACATTTTACAATCTCAAACCCTGATGTCTCTCTCTCTCTCTCTCTCTCTCTGTGTCCAGTGAGTGACAAGAGATGACAAGCAATATTAGAAAATAGAAGTATAAGTGCAATTTAATCTTGAGACAGTAATACACACTTGCACGCACTAAACAGGTTTCTTTCAATTTCCATCTCCCAAATCCACTCCCAAAGTTTTGGTCAGCCTGAGACTATAGTAGAAGACACTTGCCCAAGGATGTGATGCAGTGGGACTGAACCACTAAACCATGTGTTGGGAAGCAAACTTCTCAACTATACAGCCACACAGTCTTTGAAAAAATTTCAGTCATTTTTATTTTGTTTACATGAGTATTGTGTATAGACAAGTTGTTTACATCTCTATACGTAGAGAGTTGGCTAAACATGTAAAGATAGCATATAGATATATTCTATAATGTAATCTAGTATAGAAACAAAATACTGCTAATGGATTGGCAATTTATTAATCCTTGATTAATCTTGAGAAAATATTTAATTTTAAAAGATTTCTTTTCATATTTTATGTTCTATAAACATATCTAATCATGTTAATACAGAAAATATTTTACAGGTGGAAGTATTTTTCACCTGTGTAGTTCAGTTGGGATTTATTTTCAGCTTAGTGTATATAAACAAGAATAATATGTCTTATTTCATAATATTAAGAAATATGCAAATGACACCATTTGACCCTTTTGATACCAACCTGCCTGAGACCATCTCTGGTTCTATGATATAAACTTTCTCTTTTCAAGGTGATCTAAATTAAAACTTTCTATCAAAATTTTACTTTAATTTATGTGCCTATCACCGACTTAATAATGACAAAGTTATTCTATTAAATGCTTCATTATTTTCACAATTGAAACAAAGGCAGTGTATCAACAAAAATATGGTAACAGAAGGGTTGAGCAGACATTTATTCAAAAGCATCCCAGCCATGACCATCCAGTCATTTTTTTATTACAGTAAATCCCAGACTACATCTCCAAAGATGGAATGGTGTTTTTTACCCTTTTAATACCAACCTATCTGAGACCACTCTCGGTTTTAAGATATAAATTTACTGTTTAAAGTAATCTAAATTAGAAAATTCCATCAGAATTTCATGTTAATTTATATTCCAAACACCAGTTTTCTAATGACTAAGTTATTTTACTAAGTTCTTTATTATTTTAAAAATCAATTAAAACTAAGGCAATGTATTTGAATAAAAATATAATGGAGGGATTAACAATGTGTCTCTTGCATTTACTCTGCAATTTCGTTTATTATTGTTGTAAATGATTTTTTATATTTGCATTGCTGTGTAAAGAAAGAAAGGAGATGTTTAATTTTTGTCTGTTAAAGATACACATTTTAGGAACTGGTAGATATTACAGGCCAACAAAGAAGCCACATAACAAGGAAACCAATGAGGGAGTCCTTATGTAGTCAACTGACCTTCTAAAAATAGTAATCAAATCTTAAAATCATATTGCACCCTACTGTCTTAAAAGCTGAAGGAAACAATGTATAATATGGGCTGAGATAAACTGTGGCTAAAAAAAAAGATGAGATGGTTTCAGCTGGAATGTCTTTGACCATATGACTGCTGGTCCAGAGCTGAGTCACAGCTAAATACAACAGCTTGTGGATACCTCACACAGTGGGCATAAACATTTGCTCACCTCCCGTAAATTACAGCTTTTTTTTCCTTTACTATAGTTCTGCTGTGTTGATAATATAAGTTTTTCACAGTTGAAATCCTATAACGAAATATTTTCTTTCATCTTTACTTCCTAATGTTTTCTAAATATAACACTAAATTGGTGGTGGTAGTCATGGTAAGGTTTCACAGTTGATGGCAAAGTGTATTTTTATTGGTAACCTTCTAAAGCCTTATATTTGTCCAAGCTTCCTGTTGTTCTTCTCCAAAATATGGTATGTAAAGGTAACTGCTTACCTTTTGATACAAACCTGCTTGAAACTGACCCTGATTCTATGTTACAAATTCTGTTTTCATTCTTTGATACAAACATTTTGCTTTAAAATTATCTTAACTAAAGCTTTCATCAGAATTTCATGCTAATTTATGTTCCAAGCATCACCTTAATATTGACTGGCATTTTACTAAATTTTTTGTTATTTTCATAACTAATTAAAACAAATGGATTTTAATTCAGCAGAAATATGAAAACAAAGGGGTTTAAATGAAAGAAACTCCACAGGTTCAATGTACAAGATCTGTTTTACTCTTCTCTGAGACCATGTCTCTATCATACAGCATTATGGCTGTTTATAGTTCAGTTTTGATAATCCAAACTTGTTGCCTACAATATTCACTCTTTGGAATATTTTTATATGAATTGGAGGATTTGGTGGAGATTAATGGGATGCAGAAAAAGTGGATTTAAATGGAGATTAGGTAATTCAGGATGTATTAAAAATGATTTATAGCTCAACTCAGAGTCTGAGCTTATTCCTTTAGCATTTAAACTAGCCATATCCTGCTGAAATATTTTATGTTCAAACTGGCCAGATCCAGCCTCTCACATCTACCCTAGAATATCATTCTAAAAATTAACAATGACATCATTGAAATCTTGAAGCTATGAGATAATGCATGCGTAATTCAAGTCAATATGAATAAATAAGCATTACATTTGGCACAGTAATCTGAATGCTAAAGCCACAATATATGCTGTTCAGATTTCAACTTGTACTCCCCAGATATCTTGATGGTCATTAAGACAATTACTTTGTTTCAGCCTATGGTTTAACTGTCTTCCTTATATTTCTCTAACCATTTAGCATTCAGATTATTCTTTCAAATGTAATGTTTATTTATTCCCATTGTTTTAAGTTAATCATGCATTATTTTGTAGCTTCAAGATTTCAATGATGTGATTGTTTATTTTTAGAATGACATTGTAGGTTAGGTGTGACAAGCTGGATCTGGTTGGTTTGAATATAAAGCTCATAGAATATTTGGTTTAAATGCTGAAGGGTTAATTATGAAATAGACTATATTCTTTGTATTATTTTATCACACTTGTATTAGTTAACATTTTATCTTATTGCCAGTAAAAATAATTAAAAATGGAATTTAATTAAGTTTTGACTTGTAACTGGGGGAAGTAAACAACAAAACATTGTCTGAGACAGATTTCTCTGGTGTTCTAATGTCTATCAATGTATGGAAGTAAGTCACCTTCAGCACATAATAAGCCATTTTTACTTCTATTCAGATTTATTAACAAAAATATTTCATTTTATGTGAGAAGCTTATCTCTGCTAAATCACTCTTGATATAAAAATATACACACGTGTATGTGTGTATGTATGTGTATGTATATATATATATATATATATATATATATATATATATATATATATATATATATATATCATGGTATATCACATTTGTAACAAATTCACATCATTAATACCTGAAACTTCATTAATATTTTAAGGTATTATGATCCACCTCCTCCTCTTCCCCCTTCTTCTTTTTCTTGATTATCCCCCCCTCCCCAATTACTGTTGGAAAGATTTTAGTTTTTTTAACTAGGAGAACAGAACAGACTGGCACAGATGTTTAATGACTTAGTTGGGCTAGAAATGAGACTTGAACATTGTGTAAAATAATAGTTGTTTTGTTATTCAACAGGGCAGAAACAAATTGAAGGAAAATAAATTAGATGTGTTTTGTAAAGTAATAGGATGTTAGTGGAGAAAACTTTGTCAAAACAATGCTCTTCTTGTTCCTGTCATTTCCTCACAAAATTCTATTTTAAAGTAAACAGGAGGAATAAGAGAGAAAATACAAGCAAAGTAAATTTGTTGGCTAGTTTTATGGCATATTTAGATTTTCAGAATAATCATGATAGAGAGAGAAATAATTATCAATGATATAGATGCATGTTTGGCTGTGTGGGTAAGAAGATTGCTTTCCAACCACATGGTTTTGGGTTCAATTTTAGGTTGACCAATGCTTTGTGTATAGCATTTGGTTGATGAAAATTGTTTGGAATCCTGTTGTATTCATATACATTTGTGAATGTGTTTATATATATATATATATATATATATATATATATATATTTATGTGTATGTGAATGTTTATATATATAACTTTAATCCATTACTGAGCCTAATAAAATATATTTTGCTTCACTGAAGGCTTTCATGTATGTGGGTGTGTATGCATCATCTCCATGCTGGCATGATGTAACAAGATCTGACAACTCATAAGACTGTGCTATGCTCCAGTGTCTACTTTCATATGGTTTCTACAGCTGGATGCCTGACCTAATGCCAACCACTTTTCACATTGAACAGGCTGTTTTTCTCATGGCACTGCCATTAATATGTGCTTGTGCTGGTGTGTGTGTGTGTGTGTATGATATTATTTGAGATTTAAGTTTTTCCATTACAGAGTAAAAATTGGTTTGAATTGACAAGGCTCTTTTAAGTCTTGACAGCCCTTGAGAGTTTGTAGTTTTCTGAATTTATCTGTGTGTGTGTGCCTGTGTATAAACTTGTACTCATACAGTGAGTGTGCATCTCATTTTAATACACAGTTTGTGTGTGCGTGCTTCTTTTGTATTAATCTATATGTAATGCAATTGTCTTCAATCCAGAATCTTCAAATAGAGAATCCTTGAAATGTTTTATACATTTTCACTACCACTTATTGATTGATTATATTTGGGGAATGCAAATCATTTTCCTCTGTTCTTTTTTTAGAGGACCCTGATATTTAAACATTTTTCTCAAGATCTCTTGTTATGTAGCTCATTGCTGACAGGGCTATAGCTATGATAATAATTACAAATGAAAACTCTATAGTCTGGATATAAGAATTGTAGGTTTCTCATTAGTTCTTCATTGCTGTTCTATATATGTATATATGCAAATATATAAATGATGTCAAGCCAAATAATAATATTTTGAAATTATTTAATAAAAGTCCTTGATATAGGACTTTGCATTGCACAAAAGTGACTACACCATCTTTATCTGTTGAAATCTGGACTTCTCATGAGAGCTCTGGAAATCTCAATAGCATGAGCACAGGTTCAAAGTGAAGATTTATGTATATGTAAGGGTGTGTGTGTGTGTGATCATCGTTTTAACTTCCATTTTCCATGTCTGCATGAAGTAGACAAAGTTCACTGTGGCAGCTTTTGTATCATTGGCTGCCTCTTTCTGCTACTAACCCTCGCCTATTTTCAAGTAAGGTGATATTTTCCCAAGTATTTTGTTAAACACAAACAGCATAATGACCAGATATGATTACACAGTAGATTGCTAATGAACATCACTCTGTTTGTATGATGGCAATGTGATGGTGTTTTTTAATCACTAGCATGTAATGTCAAGGCAAGACAAACGCATATACACATACCCATTCACACACACACACATTTCTAACCACCAAAGTCACCCACAATGCTTTGATTGACTCTAAGCTAGAGGAGAGGACACTTGTCCAAAGTACTGCACAGTGATACTGAACTGAAGACCAGCTGGTTGCAAAGTGAGTTTCTTAACCACATAGCCAATCCTACAGTTGTTATTTAATAATTTTTAATATTGTCTGCTTATCCATTTGTCCAAATAAAAAGAGGGTCAAAGCCCATAGTTTATTATTAGAAAGGGAGCTGAGCCAAATACAGAAGTGAAGAGAACTGTAATGGGGAAAATGCATTGAATGTAGGGATTGATAAGAGGAGGAGACAAGGCATAGGTATTTAGTGGATTTAAGACAGGAGTATGTGTATATACTTAGATGGATTGGAAGACACCATCTCACTCACATTTCATTCTTTAATGTTGTTTCTTTGGCTGGATGCCCTTCCTAACATGAACCACTCTTTAGGGTGTACTGGTGCTTTTTTATTTTCATGGAAAATGTAAAGGGTACATATGTATGCAGGAACATGCATATGTGTGTGTGTGTGTATATATATATATATATATATATATATACACAGTTGTGTGTATGTGGGAAGGTATAAGTGTCATCAAAGGAATTAAAAAGCAGTTAAAAGTAAAAGAAAACAGTGATTTTTAAAATCTATTTCTTTATGAGATTTTTTTTTTCATTGAGTTACAGTCCCTGCATTGTTCCACCTTTCATCAGAAATACTGTAAACGAGTAATTGGCTTTTTTTTAAATCTTGTAACCAATGACAGACATTATTGTTTGCCAGTGCAGTATAGAATGGAAAATAGCACAATTGCAAATTCATTGATTTAAAAAAAATATATATTTTCTTCTCTAAAATACTCAATATTGAACATTTGCTATTCCCATAATTATAATAAAAATTGCCTTTTCTGCAATTTACTTACATTATTGCACATCTAGGCAGAAACTATTATAACAATGTAAAAACAAGTATTTTTTCTTCTTTTTCTTGGACATCTGTTGTTGGTTTCCATTTAAGAAGAAAAGTTGTGGTAGTGGCTTACAGTGGAGATCTCGAGCCATGTGTTGTATGACTCAATGTTTTAACAGTACTTCAGTAGCAAAATTACCAACAATTCAAGGCTCTAGAACCCTGAAATGACTCAGAGCCTAATGTCTCCTCATATCTTTCCTTCTGAAAATATTTTGACTACACCCAACAAATTCTATATATCTATTTATGGGGATTATCTTTACTTTCACCAACTACAAATTTCTGTGAAATACTGGTATGAAAATGTTAATAGGCTATATCTGTATTAATTTAATATATATTAATATGCTACATCTGTATTAATTTGATATATATATTAATATGCTACATGAATATACTACATCTGTATTAATTTAATTTCGTACATTGGGCCTCACCGAGGCGATGACTACGGACCGAGACCTTTGGAAATGTGCTGTGCGTGAGAAGACCCGGCAAGCCAAGTAAGATCGTTGCCAGTGCCCCTGGACTGGTTCTTGTGCGGGTGGCACATGAGATGCACCATTTTGAGCGTGGCCGTTGCCAGTACTGCCTGACTGGCTCCTGTAGGATTTTCGAGCGAGATCGTTGCCAGTGCCCCTGGACTGGCTTGTGCGGGTGGCACATAAAAGACACCATTTCGAGCGTGGCTGTTTTCGTGCGGGTGACACGTAAAAGCACCCACTACACTCTCTGAGTGGTTGGCGTTAGGAAGGGCATCCAGCTGTAGAAACTCTGCCAAATCAGACTGGAGCCTGGTGTTGCCATCCGGTTTCACCAGTCCTCAGTCAAATCGTCCAACCCATGCTAGCATGGAAAGCGGACGTTAAACGATGATGATGATGATGATGATATGCTACATTGATATTCTGTATTCTATCTAATAATGTCAAAAATGCAAAATGAAGATCTATATACCTCTATTAATATATTCACAATATCTGAATTTAATATCAAAAGTGTATAAATAAAAATATATACTATATCAATAAGTCAGCAAGCTGGCAGAATTGTTAGCATGCTGGGTGAAATGCTTAGCAACATTTCATCTGTATTTATCCGAGTTCAAATTCCACCGAGATTGACTTTGCTTTTCATCTTTTTGGGGTCAACAAAATAAATACTAATTGAGCACTGGGGCTGATATAATCAACCCCCCTCTCCACTGCCACTGAACCTACAGGCTTTATGCTAAAATTAATATATCATATATCCTCTTCTGTATTCTTAAAACAAAATGAGAATTGTATATCTCTTAATGTACAATATCTTTATTTAAAATCAAACCTTCATGTATTTTTTCGAGATACTGTATCTGTAATACAGTATATACTATGTCCTTTGCTATATTCTTAAATATGGAAAACAAATGTAAATTGATGTACATTTATTAATATACTCAGAATATCTTCATTTAAAAACAAACCTTCATATATTTTTGTTTGCAATATCTGTATTAATATAGTATATATTAATATATTAATGTATCTTAAATATTAAAACAAGAATATGAAAATTGATGTACATTGTCACATCTTAATTTAAAAATCAGACCTTCATGTTTTTTGAGATAATACATTAAATGATTAAGAGTTAGTGAATACAAATATGAAGATTTTATGAAAGTCTTCATGTTGCCTGGTTAAATTACTTTGCTTACTACATGTTAATATATTCCAAGGTGGTCGTATTTCCCCAAGAATCTTTAGCAAATGGTTGCTGAGAAAATTTTTTTACTTCAAAATCTTTTACTATGATGCCTGATCAAAAAGTATCAGGACTGTTGTTATGGTAACAGAGCTAAAGTACTCAGAGTGAAGCTTGCTTGGTACAAATTGACCTTGAAATCTGTTGTGCATGCACACTAAGTTATAATTTCTTACTCAGTTCTGTTGTTTATAGCAGTGCTTGGAAGTAAAGTGTGTATAGTGTGGTTATCTCAAAAATAAGACTGAGTTTCAGCTGTGCAAAAGCTTCTTGATTGTGTCAAGGAAGAGGACATATTTTCGAAAATGGTTTTAACAAGTGACAAATTGTGAGTCTATGGCTATGACCCTGAAACCAATGCTCAGTCTTCATAATGCAAGACACCAACAAGAAAAAGGCACTCAGCACATTTAGTGTTACATGTATTATTATTTTAAAAAGTTTGATTTGGCTCCATGTGACTTAAAGCTTGTGGGCTTCTTGGAGAAACCCATCTTGTTCAAGCGTAGGTTTCTGAATTTGGTAAATAGCTTAGTAACTGGTGGTTTACGAGTACTGTGGAGAAACTGTGCTGAAGAAGTGACAATATTTAACCCATTTTAATATCAACCCACCTAAGACCATCCTTGGTTCTGTGATACGCATTTTCTGTTTTAAAGTGATTTAAATTAAAACTGTCCTTCAAAATTTCATGTTAATTTGTATTCCAAATATCAGGTTAATAACCAAAAAATATTAGTCTATGATATTCTTCATCTTTTTAAAAAATTAAACTGAAACAAAGGTTGAGTAATGCAGTTTTATATTTTTGAGATGAGGAATTATATTATGTATACTGTTTATGTGAGTGAGACTGGTGTCCTCATCTTCATTGTTGCTTTCACTACATTTCAGCTATTGTATGCTCCAGCCTTGTTCAGGTGTCTTCTGCTATACTCAGTTGTTGTATTGGAATTTTGAGCCTAACCTTTTATTTAACCCAGGGTGCACACTGTTCTCATTCTACTCTTTGCGTTTTGTGGCATTTTTGCTTCAGTTGATTTTTTATGGAGTGTACAACAGGGAAAAGCAACAATCAAGATGACACCAGTCTGACTAATATAAACATAAAAGCAGAGTGTTTCTATAGAAATTTAGTACTGAAAAGGATAAGCAGACTTATATTCAAAGACATCCCAGCCATGACCATCCAGTCATTTTATAGTTAACCACAGTAAATCCCAGACTACATCTTCCAATGATGGTAGGGTGTGATTTAATCCTTTACATATCAACCCATCTGAGACCACTTCTGGTTCTATGATGCAACCTTTTTGTTTTAAAGAGGTCTAAATTCAATTTCTTCCATTAAAATCTCATTTTAATTAATGTTCCAAACACCAAGTTAACCACAGAGTATTTGACTAAGCCTCTTCATTATTTTCAAAATAGTAAAAACAGCAACAGAAATATGGTAACAAAAGAGTCAAGATATTCATTATGTGGTGGATGGTAGTGACTTGCTTATTCAGCACAATAATTATTCTCTAAATTAGATTAAGGTGGTTTAGGCTGGTGTGGCAAAAGGAATATTAAAAAATACTGTTATCTTTTATTGCAGCATTTGCTTTCTCTTAACAATTGTCTTTAAGAAGTCTCCATTTCTAAATGGCTTTTTTCTAGGATATTCGTAAACATTTGAAAAAACAGAAACCTTCTGAAACGGTAGCACCACCAGTTCCTGTCGACCGCATGTTCTATCCTAGCACTGGAAGCTACGACAGAGTTGGGAGTGGGGCCTGTGACTGTAGCAGGACACAAACAGGTATCAACACGGCTAACAGGTGAGCATGTCTTATCTTGATTAACTGACAGCAATGGATTAGCAATAATGGTAGCATGGTAGACTACAAATAGGTGTGTGTGTGTGTGTGATTGAGTAATACAGATATATATATATATATATATATATGTAATAACACACATATATGCATTATGTATATCTCATAAGTTAAATAGCAATCTTAGTGTGTAGATAGGAATTCCTATATGAGTACACCCAAAGAACTTAAGTCATTGTTCAGTGTAAGATATTTGGTCAAGCGTAGTCCAAGCTGTTGCCACTTTCTTTTCTAATCTTCAGGTTGTCCTTAATTATTCCTCAGGATGACTGGCAGTAAGTAGCAAAGGTTCAGTGAAAAAAAAACCTCTTCATTTGTATGATTTTGCTTGGAAGGGGCAGTAATCTGGCAGTATTAAATGTAAGTTTTGCCCCCTGGATTGTCAGCAATTATTCAGGTTAAAAGAAATTTTAATTAAGAAAAGTAATTTTAAGCATGTATATGCTTTGTTGTGGTAAATTATTCAGATTATTTGTTGGTGTGTAAGTTGTTGCAAGTGGTTAGGATGGTTACGTAGATTTTTTATCAACATCTTTACATGCATCTACATGTATAAAGGTGTTGATATGGACATTGCATATATTTTGTGGGAATCGTGAAGTGTAAATTGTCAGTTCTTTTAATGGAGAGAGAAAGAAAGTAGTTTGATTTATTGGCATGGTGATTGGTGCAGTTATTAGCTTGGTTTAGGTAGTATCTTCCAGTTGGACAGGAAAAATTTGTCTTTATTGGTACATTTGGTGAATATCTCTTTTCTTTAGTTAGCTCTTGTGGTTCTTCACCTTTGTTCTGTGTATGCTATTTACATAAACTCCATTTTTTTATCCATTCATGGATGCTGTAATTGATGTTGCCTCTCAGTTTCTACATGTAGAATCTGGAAGATTGATCTCAAAATGTGGAGTTGACAAAGACTGAGATAACTGGCATTTCATTATGTTTGATAACATTTGTCCATAATGGCAAAAGTGAGGTCTTAAAAGTATTAGGTTTATGTCTATACTCTCACTCAATCCCCCCAGCATCCACTCTGTTCCCCATCTCTCATCTTCCTGCATCCATCGCTCTGTTATGCTTCTAACAATGACTCTATTCAACTGCTGTGATCATATGAAAGCAGAATCTACACATATTTCTTCCCCTTGGCACTACTAGTTACCTTCCCATCCTAATATTTATTACTGGTAACTCCTCTACCCTTGTACGTCATTCAGTGCATTCACCTCTACTCCAACTGTCACCAAACCACCTGTCACTCTCTTCTCACACTGTTATGAACTTATCTCTCCTTACCTTCCTATCTTCAATCTATATTCTCTCTTATACACATCTTCTTGTACGTTGAGAGTATGCTCTGACATCTTAACATCAACATTATTATCTTCTCAGCTATTCCCATCCATTCCTTTATAATGCAAGGTAACCATGTATCTCTTCCATATTAAGACACTTGTGCCTGTCCTTCTAATTTACTTTAGCTGCTCAACACTAAGCATAATGCCGCCTCACCTAGTGTATTCATAAAAAAATTGTGCACATTTCTGAATTGCTGTGTTCTGCGCATATGGCAACAATAATTGAATGTCTTTTCATTTCTTGCATTAACATTTTATCTGCCATGAGGGATCTGAAAGAAATACAAGCCTTTTGATTAGTTTGAAGAGGGCAATGTACTGATAATTGTGTCCTCAAATACCCATTACACTATATTTATAAAAACTTTTTTCCATTTCTTTTTACACCCATTTTTTCATGATTGCATCAGTTGGATGAATATGTTACATGAAGTATTGTTTACAGCTGGATACCTTTCTTGTTGCTAACCTTTACCTATTTTTCAAGTGTTAGCAACTCCTTTTCCATGCAGCTTCAAATGCACAAAGTGACTAGGTGATTTGTTCAAAGAAACCAACAACAACACTGCCTGCTGCTTATTTATGCAAGTGATTGCAGGTGTAAACAAGTAGATGACACACATGCATGTACACACACACACACACACACCAGTCATCCAAAGTTTTGTTCAACTCAGAGCTATTAAAGAGACTTACCCAATGTGGGACTGAACTTGTGGCCATGCTGTGACACAGCTATGTATGTATTTGTGTGTGTACGATGAAGTATATAAAAAAAATATACATGCATCTGAAAAACTCTGTGAATATGATCTTTACAAAATACATTAATAAAATTTTTGCAGCAACTCGTGTTTCATGACTGAACAAAATTTTATACATTTGTGAGTCATAAAGATTGTTTTCATCATCAGCATTTATCATTCTGCAATGATATGACACTAGTTATATATGATATATATATATATATATATATATATATATATAATGCATAGTCGTTTACATATTATGTATATGTGAGTGAAGGAAGAGAGAGAATTATACATTAATACATATTGTGCTATTTTCAGGAAGTTAACTACACCAAAATTTAACACTTTGTTTAGTACAAATCAACCAATTCTACCATGGAAGCGTCCACGGTATCGCAAGAAGATATTGAAGCGTAAATTTAAGCGTAAGTTTAAGCGTAACCGGAAAGACAGTAAACATGAATGCCGTGTTCCGAATATGAAATGTTTTACACATGACAACGATCACTGGAAAACCCCACCTTACTGGAACTGTAAGTTTCCTTTTAATTCTATACAAACACAGCTTGTCATCTCTTGACTATTGCATGCAACCCTAAATTCAGAAGGTATTTATGTCTTTTCCCAAAATATTAAGAAATATTTCAGATACACATTGGCATTTCATAAAGTTGAGGAGAATGTTGAATTGTATTTCATATGAAATAAACTATGTGCATTTCTTATTTATTTATTTCACTATTTCTAGGAAATGAACTAAATTACTTTGAACCATATATGTTTCTTCTTTCTGTTATCTTTGTTATTGTTGAGCTAGTCCTATTTGATGTATAGTGGTATAAAAATATAATCTAAATGGACAATAACAATTATGTTAATTTTATTTATAAGTTTGTTGTAATAACTAATGTGAAAATCTTTGAACTAATTTTGTATCTATTTGGATATCTAAGTTAAGGTAGTTTATATACATACATATACACATACACACCCATATGTATAAATCTAAATTGAAGTCTTTTATATATATATTGATAAACACCAATATATATATAATATCGGACAAGATGATTCCTGTTTATCTTAATTTCATAAGTTCTGCAGATATTATTGATTGTAATACTGGATAGAATTTTCAGTTATATTCCATAGCTTCTCTCTACCCCCTCTCTTTTCCTGACACTCACATACACACACACACTGCAGGCACAAATACTTACACATAATCTCACTTGTATACATCAGAGACATAACAGGTTCAGTTGATAGCATGCTGGTCAGTCACCCAAAGGATCCAGAGTTCATATTCTAGTGTTAATACTGTGCTATGGACTTTTTTTCTCATCAATAATCCTGGGCTATAATTCTGGCGAAACACATCCTCACCCATATTTCTAATCTTTATTGTTAAGGTAAACCTCAATGCTACTGTTATAAGAATTTGGGAAAATTGGTGAAACAGTGTTTTGCAATTGGAGTGCTTCTCCTGGAATCAGCCTTCAAACCATGGTGAACTAATATGAAATACTTCCTTATTTTCAAATCTGACTGGAACAGAAGCAATATGTTTTATCAGGAATATGGTAACAAAAGTGTTAAGTAGATTATGTTTCCAAGCAAGGTAATATTTCCTTCTGGTCAGATATGGTTTTTATTGGAAGATCAGAAACAAACAACATCACTTGTATGACAGTGACACTCATTTACAACCATCGTGATGTGAACACAAGATGCGCATGCATGCGTGTGTGCACACAGTGGATTTCTTTTAGTTTCTGTTTACCAGATCCACTTGCAAGAATTTGGTTGGGTTAGGGATATAGTAGATGACCCTTGTCCAGTGTGCTATACTGTGAGACAACCTGAGACCACATGGTTGAGAAGCAAACTTCTTAATCCCCACAGCCATATCCACACCTATGAAATGCATGTGATAATGAAATTTCTCATTTATTTATCTTTAACAATTCAAATGATCTGAATGGAGAAGATTATAATGATGTCTTTATTTCTCAATCACAATGTTCTCAATAGTTAAATGTCTTTTACAGAGAAAATTCATTTAATATGGAGTTCACCTTAAAATTCACCCTAGAATCACACTTGTTTCAATGACAACTGCATGCGCTGTGCATTATGAAATGAATCTCTGCTCATCATAAAGTCATAGTAATCTGTCACTATTAAGAATATCAACAAGGGTCCTGTTCAAAAGTATTTCTTTGGTGGTTGTCAAATGAAATGCAGTTTCTAACCATCAACAATTATTAGAAATCAGTAAATTATTATTATTATTATTGAAGACATTGCACAGTATGCAATATTGTGATGTTGATTGAAGATATTGTGTGTACCAGGGATTTGAACTGCCTGTCAAGTCACAATAAGGACCTCAGACTGACCACACTTTATGCAGTATGCTTACAGTTCCAAGAAAAGTTGGTCTTTGTAATACACCGAAATCATAGAGCATTTCTGAAGTGTGTAGATGTTTCTTCAGGTTTGGTGGTATTGAACCCAATGCTCTAATGAAACAGGAACAAACTTTGTTTGATTCTTGCAGCTGCCACAACTTGGCAATCTCAATTTTCAGGTCTTCATATTTGTCGACCTTTTCTCTTTCTTTCAATGTTTTGCACTACCTTGTCATGCCTGTGCTTGTACTCCTTCTGTGCAAGACTTTCACAAGCACTAACAATGTGAGTCACACTTTCGACCCTCGTCCCACACATTCCGCAGAGGTTTGTTGTACTTGTGTGGTATATATCCCTTTTCACTGAGTTGGTATTCAATACCTGGTCTTGGGTAGCAATGATTAGGCTTTCAGTCTTCTTTTTAAGGTCACTTTTGCTGAGCCACATCCATGATGCTTCCTGGTCTTTTAATTGTTAGTTTCACAGTGGAACTGACCATGTAATTCCATGTGGCATAGTGTTCTTTCTCTCTCGTTGGCTATTCATGATCAAAATTCATTAGCACTCAGCTCTTTCTGCATCTGTCTACCTGTCTTTCTGTCTGTGTGTCTGTATCTCCATCTATCTGTAATTCTGTCTCCCTATCAATCAGCCAATCATATTTTCAAGACTATATAACAATGCCAATCATTCTTGTTAAAAGGTTAAATCTGATCTTTTATTGATTTATTTTTTTCTTATTTTACACCTTTCGTTCAGAATGATTTTATTAACAGTTTCCTCCTCAATTCAAACTCAATATTGACAGATTTAAACCCATATCATGAATTAAGCTATAATAACATATTCACTTAAAATATATCACTTGCTATAAGGGACAAGTGTAAAACATTATTTTCTATAATCAACATATACCAAATTTTCTATAACTTTGGTATTTTTTCATTAATCATCTTATTCACATTATCAATTATCTTTATCTGTTTCTAACCCTTAATGATCACTGTTTACTTTCATCATCATTTTAACGACCACTTTTCCATGCTTGCGTGGATCAGATGGAATTTGTTGAAGCAGATTTTCTACATTTGGATGCTCTTCCTATTGTCAACCCTCAGCTGTTTCCAAGAAAGGTATTTTTTTCCACATGGCTGAACACATTTTTCACAGAAGACTGGAAATGATTACCGTTGCTTGTGTGATGGTGATGCTTGTTTAAAACCAATATGTGACACCAGGACAAGGGTGTGCGCACGTGCGTGTGCACACACACACACACACAACATAACATACCCATCATCATTTAAAGTTTGTGTTCCATGCTGGCATGTGTTGGACAGTTTGGCAGAATCTGATGGGTTCAAGGACTGCCTCAAATTCCATTGTCTGTTTTGGCTTGGTTTTTACAGCCGGATGCCCTTTCTGTTTCCAACCACTTTATAGTATATACTTGGCGGATTTTTCTTACCACCAGTAAACAAGTCAAGTTGCTATGTAGCTTGCAAGACTACAAACACCGAGGGGGAGGCAGCTTAATGCTAGGAATGGGGTTGGTGGCTTAACCCTTTAGCATTTAAACCGTCCCTATCTGGCCAAAATATTCCATTTGTTTTATGTTCAAAACTGACCAGATCCAAACTCTCACACTTACCCTGCAATGTTATTCTACATTACACAATCACATCATTGAAATCTGAAGGATATGAGATAATGCAGGATTAATTCAAAACAATGTGAATCAATAAGCATTACGTTTGATTGAATAACCTGAACCCTAAAGGATTAAAGTATTAGAAGAGCGGGGGGGGGGGGGTATATGGCAGAGCAGTTTTTTGCTGTAGAGGAGCCATATGACCACTCACATCTTGAAGTGAGGGTGTGGATGAGCAAGTGTAGCTGGAAAGAGTTAAGGTAGTGACGATGAGATATCCGGGTTGCCTCTTAAGGTATGAGGTGAATAGGAGGGCCCAGGGTGGGTGGGAGTTGCAAGAGTATATGGCGGGGAGAGTTGAGAGATGGAAAGAAACACAGGGGAGGGAGTTAAAAACTGTAAAAATTGGATGTGGTGAGTGATGGACAGGCTTCTTTTAGTTTCCATCTACCAAATTCACTCACAAAGCTTTGGTCAGCTCAGGGCTATAGTAGAAGCTACTTGCCCAAAGTGCCACTCAGTGGGACTGAATCTATCACTCTCTTTCTTTGTCTCTCATAGATAACTCAGACACTTGATGCTAGAGAAAAACATGTATTTATTTTTCTAATGGAACCAAACTATAACATAAGAGACACATCACACTGAGTGGAATACATTTTATTTTTTGTTTCTGTCTTGTTTTCTTTATATTTTATATTTGTTATGACTCCATGGTAAATAAAATCTGCACTTTCTCCAGTGAATGATAAATAAATGACTGATTGCGATTTCATCAGTAAATAGTGAATTTGAGCGGGACATGCACACACTAATGCTCACATACACACACAGAGACACGCACATATATATGTATGTATGTATATATATATTTAAGTATTCATTTATATGTATGTGCATACATATATACATACACATATATACACTAAGAAACAAGACTTAACTAATTCAGTCCCAAACTGCATATCATTAAATCTGTACACTGATCCAGAAAGATTTTAGATTAATGAATAGTAATAATAATAATAATAATAATAATTATAAATACTTGGTTGTTTTTCTTGCCAGCTTTCAATGTTTGTGTCTATTTGGAAAGCAGTCCAACAAATCCGTGACTTTGCAATGGTTTAGATTAAAATGTTTTCTTTACACATATTTTAAAAACAAGTTACAGTCAGACACTAATGAATAGACCGGCACTTTAATATGTGCACTGTTTTCACATCTCTCTGTTGGCACATACCTAGGAATATATATATATACACATGCACACGCATGCACACACACATTGTAAGTATATGTGTGGTGGGTGTACATATATATATATATATATATATATATACACAAATTCAAGTGTGTGTGTGTGTATCTTAATGCATACATGTGTACATACATGTGCATCTGTACATAATTCCATGTTTTATTTATAGACACATGTATTTTGTTTATTAGTTCATGTAAAAGAAGGCCAGCTTCTGTCAACATTCTTAAGCTCTTCTAGCATAGAGGAATCAGTCATTAACGGCAAAAGCAATTATTTTTTTTTAAATTGAAACTATATCACATATACAGAGAGAAAGTCTCATAAAGATATGCCTGAAAGGCCACCCTGACACCTCATCACTGATATTTTATCTCTTTCCAGCTCCACTCCCATCCACTCTTCTGTGAGTCGCTGTGTAACTCCCCAACAGCAAGAAATGTTCTGGTTCCTCCTTTCATACTTTTATTTCTCATCTTTTAGCATAAAGGCACCTCTTTCTACTGCAGCCTCATCTCTTACAGATGCATGTGTATGTACACATATGCATTAGGATACATGCACACAGACACACACATATATTTACATGTTTTTATATGGAGACACAGACACACATGAATTTGAGTGTATGTATATAACTGATATATATATATATATATATATATGTACAGCCACCACACATATACGTATGGCTACAGTGATGTATATATGTAGAGGGTCTTGCAAGCTCCATGGTGAGTTCACTAGTGCTGCTGCCATGAAGAAGAAAAGAAATAATATAGCATCCCACACACTTTGTGAAGTGGTTGGCATTGGGAAGAATACCAGCTGTAGGGGGACCCTGGTAAAGCAGACATTATGCATTGTTTGAACCCATCAGATTCTGTCAGACAATCCAAGCAATGGCAGCATGGAATATGGATGTTAAATGATAGTGACTTGCATAAACACATTTTGATTCTATACCAAAATCTTTCATGAGAATATCTTTGTAATACGTATTTCATGTAGAATACTAGATGCAATCATCATTGTTTAATGTTCACTTTTACTTGCTCCTTTGGATCAGTAGCAGATTTTCTATAACCAGATGTCCGTCTTGTCTTCAATCCTCATCTGTTTCCAAATAAGATAATATTTCTCCATGACCAGATTTATTTTTCATGAAAGACTGGAAATAAACATCATCACTTGTATGATGGTGATGTTTGTTTTACAACCATCAAGAGATGTCAAGACAAGGGCACATGCACGCATGTTCACGCGCGTGCGCGCGCACACACCCACACACACACCAAATGTACTCACAAAGCATTGGTTTGCCTGGAGCTATAGAAGTTATTTCCACAAGGTACTATGCAGTGGGACTGAACACAAAACCACATGGCTTATAAGAGAGCTTCTTAAGTACACAGCCACACATGCACCTATAAAATGATTTCTTTTTTTTTTTAGCACTTTTCTCATTGCTTCCAAGAAGATTTTGGATGGCATTGATCACTTCTCTGTCTTAAAAACGTTGATGTTGTTTATCCTTGATATTTTTAGGATAAACATTGATATTGGTGTTAGATAAACATTATTTCATTCTCCTTCAACATTTCCACTCTTGATTCTGTTCGACCCATTTTCTTAACTTATTCTTGAGGAATAATAGTGTGTTAAAGGCTGTGGGCATAGGAAGTTTTCTTTCCTAGCCCCATGGTTTCAGGTTCAGTCTCACTGCATGATACCTTGGGAGTGGGGAAATATCTTCTAATAGAGCCCCATGCTGTCCAGTGCCTAGGGAAACTGGTTTGAAGCCTATTGTATGTGGGTGTTTTTGTTTTTCTCTCCATTTCTTGGTAACCATTGTTGGGTTGTTTACATCCGCATAACAAAGCGGTTCCTTTCTGGGAACTAGTAGAATAAGTGCCAGACTTAAAAAATAAAAAAGTACCGGGGTCTGTTTGATTGATGAAACCTTTCAAGGCAGTGCCCCAGTATGGGCACATATAATAACTGAAGCAAAACAACATGTGAAGACAGTAGAGCAACTTTTGAGTCACTTTACATAAATCTACAAATGCCTTACCCTGACTTGCAAGTAACTTTAGAGACAAGTGAACAGCTGAAGGTCTTCACAGAAAACATCCCACCTTGCTTTATGGATGTCTTTTTGCCCTTAGATTCTTAACTTTTTTTCCCCTTAACTTCTCTAAGGGGACTGAACACACTCATATTATGATTCCTGGATACCCTTGGACTGCCACATTTTGTGCAACTATTTGCCTTTTCACCTACTACTTTCTAGGTGGTCAGGTGTCTTGGGGTCAAAATATCTTGGATGTTGTAACCACTTCAGCCAGAGACACCACTTGTACATAAGTCATACAGGGCAATGTACATGGCCAAAAGAAGGCAATAGTAAACAAAATTTATATATACATACATGTGTGTGTGTGTTTATGTCTGTGTTAGTTGACAACCAATGTTGGTGTTACAGTTCTATGGCATAGTGGTTAAGAGCGTGGGCTACTAACCCCAAGATTCCGAGTTCGATTCCAGGCTGTGACCAGAATAATAATAATAATAATAATAATTACATCGAAAAATACCTTAGAAATGAGAACTTAGGTTCGAAATTTCCCCAAGACACCCAATGAAGGCTGAAACGTATTAACAACAAACATGATGAGGACAAATATCCGTCAAATGTAAATAATGTGCAATGTTGGTGTGTTTACATCTCTGTAACTTAGCAGTTTGGCAAAAGAGACTGATAGAATAAATACTAGGTTAAAAAAATAAGACTAAAAGTTCTTCAAGGCTGTGCCCCAGCATGGCTGCAGTTTAATGACTGAAACAAGCAAAAGATAAAAAATGTGTATATATATATATATGAAGTGGAACAGTAGAATTCAAAGAAATCTGTGATGTTGTGTCATCATCATTGTTTAATGTCCATGCTGTTTTGAGTTGAGAAAATATAAAATTCAAAAAGTTTGCAAAGTAGAAAGAATTAGTTTTTTGTGTGAATAATGTGTTCTACTTTGTGAAACTTCTTGTTTAGATATATTTTCATCATTCTTTATACATGCATGTCATACAGCTTGCCTGGCTGGTTGTTATTGCATTAACCATTTCAAAATATGCAAGTGTTATATTTCCACAGATAATATGTAATTTATATCTGTCTATCTTTTTACTTACTTATAATAAATAATAGATTGTTATGAAATAATTCATTCCAACTCCATTTTAGAGTCTCTATGTTTCTAAAAATAATAATTTCTTTTTCATGTTTTTTTTTTTAAATCATTTCCATTTTTGTATTTGGTTTGCAAGATTCTTGATGTGAAACAAATTTTGTTGTCTTGGGTAAGTCATTACACTGGTAATAATAATAACATATGCACAGGTTCAGTTCCACTTCTTTATTAGTCAATTGGTTAAATATCTCACTAACTAACTAATCAATCATATGTTTAATGTGTTGGTTAAACAATGAACCAATTGATTGAACCTGTGCATGTATTATCATTATTGGCATAATGGCTCTCCCAAGACAACAAAATTTTAAAAATCATTTCTCTGTCAAAACTTCAGGGATATAATATTTTAGGATGTTTTTTTTTTTATGATGAGGTACTTGGCTAACTAAAATGTCTGTGTAGTACCTAGTGTCTACAAGATTAACACTTTTGCCACCATATTCTTGCCTATGTATTAATGAATTTTGAAGACTTGATAATATAAACTTGTTATTATTAATCTGGTCTAAGGCAGTGGGCTGGCAGAACTGTTCGTACACTGGACAAAATGCTTAATGGCATTTCATATACCTTTACATTCTGAGTTCAAATTCCACCAAGGTCAACTTTGTCTTTCATCCTTTCGAGGTTGATGAAATAAATACCATTTGAGCACTGGGGTCAATGTAATCAACTTAATCCCTCCCCCGAAATTTCAGGCATTGTGCCCTAGAGTAGAAAAGATTATTATTCTGATATTTGGAACATAGCTCAATATTAAATTTTGCTAAAAGGTTTTCAGATCCCTTTAAAGCATGGAATTTGTATCATAGAACCAGGGATGGTTTCAAAACTAACAGACTAATGTCTTGTGATGTTCAGTTTGAGGACATGATCTTTATGTTAGTAGCTCAGCACTTCTACCATGGAGATGGCACACCTTAATTTAATTTAAAATATTATAAGCTCACTTTTTTTTTTTAATCATCATTCATCATCATCATTTTAACATTCACTCTCCCATGCTTGCACAAGCTGGACAGAATTCATTGAGGCAAATTTTCTACAACTGAATACCTTTCCTGTCACCAACCCTCACCTGCTTTCGACTAAGGTGATATTTCCCCTTGGCCAGCTGGACATGTTTTCATGGAAACATTACTTGTATGACAGTGACACTCATTTACAACTATCACACGATGTCAAGATAAGGAGACATAAACAGAGAGAGAGGGAGAGAAAGGGAGGAGGGATTTTTTTAATTTCCATCTACCAAATTCACTCGTGCGGCTTTGGTCAGCCCAGTGCTATAGTAGATACTTGTCCAATGTGCTTTGCAGTGGGGTTGATCCCTAAGCCATATGATTGGGAAGCGAACTTCTTAACCACACAACTAGGCAAAAAAAGAAAAAGAAAGAAAAAAACATAGTTACAAACCCAGCAGTTAAAAAATTTCTATAAAAGATAACACTTCAAGCTGAGCGTAAGTTATACCCAATATATTCTAATGTACAATATATTTGGTTATGGTTGTTATTTAGTCAAGCAAAAGCAACTAGAAAGAAATGTGCTTTTCCCTATATGTATGTATGTATGTATATAAATTTTGTTGGTTTTTATGTTGTGTATTGTATGTTTCTGATAGCTTTGCAAATTGCTGACAATTATTATACCTTCTAAACAGTGAAAAGTGATTCATAATGGTTGACTCAGCACAACAACATTCTCTAACTTTCATGGTCTATGGGTTTGTTATCTGGTCATACATCATTGTATTGCACTGTGTCTATGGGCAAGGCAATAAATTTCCTTGCTTTAACTTTCTAGCTTTGTTAGGAGAAACATTTGAAATACTTTCTTTGTAGGAATCGACACAGTTTAAATTATGCAAGGATGAGATTTTCATTGTTTTCAAACAAAGGATATAGTATCAATGAAGTTTTATTAACTTCAGGAATTACATTGAAATTACCAGTACTTGACTTGTACTTTAATTTCTTTATTTTATTGACCCTGAAAGGTTGAAAGGCAAAGTTAACCTCAGCAAGGATGTAATGAGTCAGAAGAAATACTACCAAAGATTTTCTTTACTTCTCTAACAATCCTGCCATTCCATTGCCTTAAAAATGATAATTGTTTTAATGTCTGTTTCTCCATGCTTGCAAAGGTCAGATGGAGTTAATTAAGCAGATTTTGCATGGCTGCATATTCTGCCTGTTGCCACCTCTCACCTGTTTCTAAACAAGGTAATATTTCCCCAGGGCCAGACATGTTTTCACTGAAGATTGGAAATGAATTACACTGCTTTTATAACAGTGACACTCCTTTACAACTATTAATAGATGTCAAAACAAGGAGATACAAACACACACACATGTATGTACGACAGGTGTCTTTCAGTTTTTACCAAATCACTTCACAATGCTTTGCCCAGCCCAGATCTAAAGTAGAAGATACCTAAGCTGCTATGCAGTGGGACTGAACCTGAAGCTATGTGGTTGGAAAACAAACTCCTGAAATTCTGGGAGAAGGGCTAGTTCATTGCAATAGCCCCTGAGCTCAACTGGTACTTATTTTATCAATCTCCAAAGAATGAAAGGCTAAGCCAACTTCAGTACAATTTGAACTCGGAGACGGATGAAATGCTGCCAAGCCTTTTGCCCAGTGTGCTCACGATTCTGCAAACTCACCATCTTAATAATAATAAATAATGAGTTTCTGTTTTAGGCACAGGACCAACAGTTTTGAGGGGAAGGTGTAAGTCGATACCATCAATCTTAGTATTGGGCTGATGCTTTACTTTATTGAGAATTTATTCATGTTAATATGTCTACTCCTGATATTCTTACATACATGAACATTAGCACACACACATACACACCTACCTACAATATAACCTCTTGCTGTTTTTTCTAGGCTCCACTTGCAACCCATTGCATTACTCACTAGGTGTTACTTCACACCAACTCAGCAGTTTCTCAACACACACATCGTTCGTGTGTGTGTTTGTGTACACACACACTCACTTGTTCCTGCATGTCTATACATTTAACAAAAGGGCTATGGAGTATAAATCAATGCAAATTAATAGTTTGTTCCACCTACTATATTAAGATATCATTAACCTTTCTCTGTTTTACTGATCTGCAAGAAGCCAGCTTAATCCAAGCTATATAATCTGCTTTAGGGTTCAAATAGAGTTAACCCTCAGTTAAACTGGATCAGCTGTCAGCTAGTTTACAACTCAACTTACACATTCATAGTACTTTCTCACTCATTATTAGTGTCGACTTCACATGTTTATCAAGTGGCCTTTAATCCTCTTCTTTCCTTCCTTTCTTTCTCTTTTCCTCCTCCTCTCCTTTTCCCACTTCTTCTTCTTCTTCTCATTATTATTATTATTATTATTATTATTATTATTATTATTATTATTATTATTATTATTATTATCATTATTATTATTATTATTATTATCATCCTCTTTCAATTTTGTTTCCATTTCTTGCCAATTGTCTCCTTGACACCTAGGGCAAAGAAACTCACTGTATATATCGATAGACCATTAAAATAAAAACACCAGATTGTTCATTTACAAAGTCATGTGATAGAAAAAAGGGAAAGAAAGAGAGAAAAAGGAAAGAAGAAAATTTTTTTGTAAAAATGAAAAAGAAAAGAGGGAAAAAGGGAAAGAAAATTCACAGCGCCAGTGCTCTTCTCAATACGTGTGACCAGTCACCAGTTAAGACAATCTTATGCCTGGATGGTAAGCCAGGGATCATCCTCAAAAATTTTTTCAGTTCTTCTTTTCTTTTCCTAATCATTAGCATGTGAAACAGAGTGCTTAGCAGCATTTCTTCTGACTTCACATTCTAAGTTCAAATGCCACTGGGGTTGACTTTGCTTTTCATCCTTTCAGGGTGGATGAAATAAGTACCAGTCAAGCACTGGAGTCAATATATTTAATTACCCCCTTCCCCACCAGAATTTTAAGCCTTTATCCTTATAACACAAGGTATGATTATTATTATTATTATTATTAGTAGTAGTAGTAAGGCAACAAGCTGGCAGAGTCATTAGCACACTGAGCAAAATGCTTTGCAGTATTTCATGTCTTCACAGTCTAAGTTCAAATTCCACCAAGGTCGACATTGCTTTTCATCCTTTCAGGCTCAGTAAAATAGTACCAGTTGAGTACTGGGGTTCACATAATTGACTTAGCCCACCCCAAAATTGCTGGCCTTGTGCCAAAATTTGAAACCATTATTATTATTGTTATTATTAGTAGTAGTAGTAGTAGTAGTAGTAGTAGTAGTAGTAGTAATAGTAGTAGTAGTAAAGTGGCAAGCTAGCAGAATCATTAATGCATTGAACAAAATGCTTTGCAATATTTATTCCAGATTTCTACATTCTGAGTTCAAATCTTTGCTTTTCATCCTTTCAGGGTTGATAAAATAAAGTACAAGTCAAGTACAAATCTCTGCCTAAATTTGAAACAATTATTATAATTAAGTCAATGCATTGGCAGGATCGTTAGCACATCAGGAAAATTTTCTCGGGGTATTTCTTCTGGCTCGTTACATTCTAGGTTCAAATTCTGTTGAAGTTAATCTTGCCTTTTATTCTTTAAAGATCAGTAAAATAAAGAAACTGAAGTACCAGTCAAATAATGAGGTCAATGGAATCAATTACCCCTTCCCCAAATTTCTGGTCTTGAGTCTGTATCAGAAACAAATGGGTAGATGATAATTATATAGAATCTTATCAGGTGGATTCTACTTGGAATTCAAAAGGCTCAGCCTTGTCATATACACACTGAGTCAACCACTTGTATGTTAATTCAGGGGCAGGTAATTTAGTAGATCAAACAACTGAATCCTCATTGTTAAATGTCAGTAATCCACCATATCATGGTACCTAGTGTTCAGTTATTCTAGTCATCAAAATTTTCTACAATTTTGGGCTTACCAAGTTCATCTGTAGCCTTTTCTGAGACATAATTCTACCACTTGTGTAACGTGTTGTTTCCACACACACACACACATATATATTACAAATGACCAGTGTAAATTGAGACAAATCTTATCATGACATCACCTATATTCTTCCTACCATATGTTTCATATTTTCCACTTAATGATTACATAGGTATGACTTGTTCAGTGGATAGTTGTTTAGAGCTTCATTTTGAGAAACCAACATCAAACTGCTTCTTTCTTTAAATCCACAATCCAAAGCTCCTCCCATGATTTCTCATATTCTTGATGGTTTCTGTGAACCTATCCATGTGACTGTATTCCCCTTCTGTTGGAAATTATTCTGCTTTGGTATGCCTTCTTAAAGTTCATCACAAATAAAAACTAATTCTATCGCAGCATGTTTAAGTGGTTCTTCTTCACTCTTTACTGACCCTAGTTCTTCATTCACTCAATCCGAAATGCTAATAAGTCCTCCCCCTCCAATCTTCCATTTATATGTATAAACAACTGACATTTGCCCTTGGGTGAAACACTTCATGCATAGTTAGGGTTTTTCTCATTCTCCTTTGTAACATTTCTATTTCATCTTTCATCTATTTTTTTTAGAATACATGACAGCATCTAGCTGTCACATTTATCAAATTCCTTGAATTAAGTTTGAATTTCAATACAATCTTTAATTATTTTCAAACATTTTTTTTTAACTTCTTGTTTCACTTTCTTGTGTATGATATCAAGTTCCAGTATACCAAGATATTTGTGACCATTATCATCAAGTTCTAAAATCCGTTCTCCCAATAAGATTATTCCATTGGTATGGGCTCCCTTTCCTCTCTCCATGGCTAAAGTCACACATTTGGATATACCAAACTCTATTCTAATATCACTACAACACTC
This sequence comes from Octopus bimaculoides, assembly GCF_046866305.1. Classification (NCBI taxonomy): domain Eukaryota; kingdom Metazoa; phylum Mollusca; class Cephalopoda; order Octopoda; family Octopodidae; genus Octopus; species Octopus bimaculoides. The sequence continues at coordinate 16,553,142 of NC_142937.1, forward strand.
TTACCATTTTGATATTTGATTTGATCACCTTGCCAGACTTTGTAAATATCTTGAAGTCATCCATGAAGAAATGATTTAGAGAAAGTGTATTTCTCACTAGTTTATTGCCGAAGTTGACTTTTCTAAGAGTCATGGAAATAGGTATTATTATTATTATTATTATTATTATTATTATTATTATTATTATTATTATAATAAAGGCGGTGAGCTGGTAGAATCATTAGAGCATTGGACAAAATGCCTATGCCATTTTTTTTTTCCAGTTTAGCAGACTCACTAATAACTGTCACAATATCTTATAGTCCAAAAGTTTTCAAGCTTTTATAACTACTTAAATGCCTCACTGAACGTTTTCCAGCTCTTGATGTTGTGGTTTCAACTCCAGCTGGGGGTCAATTTCACCTTTCATCTTTTGGTGTCAATAAAATAAATCACCAATCACCACCATCATCATCACTGTTTAATGTCCTCCTTCCATGCTAGTATGGGTTGGAAGGTTTGACAGGAGCTGGCCAGGCAGGAGCCTGCACTAGACTTCTGTGTTCATTTTGGCATGGTTTTTATGGCTGGATGCCCTTCCTAACACCAACCACTCTGCAGAGTAGATTGAGTGCTCTTTATGTGGCACAAACACAGGTGAGATCAGTTTGGTGTGGTTTTTACAGCTGGATGCCCTTCCAAATGCTTTTCACTTTACAATGTGGACTAAATGCTCTTTAAGTGGCACCAGCACTGGCAGGGTTACCAAGTAACTTGCAAGAAGTACTTAAATTGAATGAATCAACTAAACCCTTCCCCTCAAAATTGCTGACCTTGTACATAAATCCACAGAGCTGGTGAAATCTTTAGAGTATCAGATAAAATGCTTCATGTCATTTCTTCCAGGTCTTACCTGTTAAAGTTGTAGGTCATTACAGGTATAGCTAAGGTATTGATTGCATTTATCCTGTTCACATTAAGTTGGCTCTTCAGGATAGCTTCAACTCTACAATAACATTATTTCTGTATTCTTTGCACATTTGTGAATGCTGAATGGCATCCTCTTCTCATACACCTAAATATTTGTAATTTTTTCCCAGATTCTAAGTCCTTGATGTTGGTAGACTTGTCTGTTTGTAAATTGTTCTTTGCAGGAGTTTTCTCTTGAAGAATGAAGTTTTAGCACATTTATCATGACCAAACTCCATTCCAATATCATCACTGTTAAAAGTCATTCAAGTTATTGATTATCTTCTGTGAAAAGCTTCAGATCATTCATGTACAATTGGTGATTGATTTGTCTTTCGCATACTCATGCTTTGTATCATTCAACAGCTTACTTAGAAGAACACCATTTCACCTGTCTTCACATTCTGATTTCAAATTCCACTGAAGTCAACTTGCTTTCCACCCTTTCAGGGTTGATAAAATAAATACCAGTTGAAGTCAGCATAATTGACTTTCCCCTCCTCTCCACTTTGCTGAACTTGTGTCAAATTTAAAAAGAATTATTATTATTATTATTATTATTATTATTATTATTATTATTATTATTATTATTATTATTATTATTATTATTATTATTATTATTAATACTTTGACCTCTTTTTCTTAAAATCTTTGGTATGATTAAATCTTTGGTATTTGCCAGTTGAAGCAATATTCTTCACATTATCCCTCTAGTAGGGCACCTTTCTCTTTGAACCATAGATTTTTGACCAAAATAAAACTATTATTATTGTAACCGAATCTTTAGCATGCCATTTCATCCTTTTTCACATTCTGAGTTCAAATTCTGCTGAGGTGATTTTTGCTTTTCATCCCTTCAGGCTCAGTGAAATAAATACCAGCCGAACACTAGGGTCAATGTAATCGACTAAGCCCCTCTCCCCAAATTTCAGGCCTTCTGCCAGTAGAAAGTATTATTATTGGACAAGTGTTTTCTTTTATAACCCTGAGCTGACCAGTGCTTTGTGAGTCAATTTGTAGATGGAATCTGTGTGGAAGTCTTTGGTGTGTCTGTATCTGCATGTTTGTGTTTGTATCTCCACTGCTTGACAACTGGTGTTGGTTTGTTTACATCCCTGTAACTTAGCAGTTCAGCAAAAAGAACCAATGAAATAAGTGTCCAACTCAAAATAAATACCATGGGCAATTTGTTCAACTAAACACTATAAAGTGGTGCTCCAGGCTGGCCTGAATCCGATGACTGAAATAGTGCAAAAGAATGAAAAAGAGAGAGAACGCATATGCCATTGTAAAAGTCAGGTGTAAATCATTCTCTTAAATACAGCAGTGGTGGTGGTCAAAAGTGGATATATGAAGGCACTTCCTTTGATGGATTAAACCAAACCAAGCAGTGGATTTAGTTAATTATATAGAAGCAATTTTAGTAGATAATTGGTTGGATTTATCATTAGCTACAAACTACTGATTTACAAACAGATTAATCTTTATAAATTCAAATGAACTCACAAAATGTCTCTTAATGTGGAGAAGAGAGAGAGAGAGAGAGATTAAATAATGACCATCACTGGTCGACAATGGCTGGCTTAAAACAAATCCTTTACTGTTTGTCTTTTTCCTTTTTCTCTCACCAGTTTTCTTTTTTGTTTATTTGGTTTGTAAAATCTGTGGAGACACTCAGCATTCAAGATTATAAGTATCAGTTAAGGAGAGAATACATAGCTTTTTAGCCCTAACTGTTAAATGTTATTATCATAATGTTTGGTTTTCTAAGCTAGTATGGGTTGGACATAGTTTATTGAGATAAATTTTCTATTGCTTGATGCTCTTCCTATTGCCAACCCCCACTTGCTCCCAAGCAGGGTAATATTTCCCCATGACCAGAAATGTTGTCCTGGAATATTCGAAATGAATGACACTTCCTGTATGACGGGGACAATCATTTGCAACAGTCACATGATGTGAAGACAAGGAGACACATCCACACACACCCACGCATACCGAAACTCACACTTACATACATACACATATATATGAGATGGGCTTCTTTCAGTTTCTATCTACCAAATCCACTTACAAGGCTTTCGTTAGCCTCAAGCTTTAGTAGAAGATACTTGCCTAAAGTGTCATGCAATGAGACTGAACCCGAAACCATGTGGTTGAGAAGCATATTTCCTAGTGTTTGTCTCCGGCAAATATATATCCTACTTGCAAACAAAGGGCTTGGAGAAATTAGGTTGTGTGGTAGTACCATAGGTATGTGTTTTCTGCTGGACTCTTTGGGTGACTTTTGACCTTTGAGTGAGATTTGGGAGACAGAAACTATGCAAGAAGCCCATTGTTTGTGTATGTCAGTGATTTTATATGTACTGGTGTAAGCTGGTGCTGTACCCTTTCATATGAAAAAGAAAATCAGCAACTTAGCTCTTCAATAAATTGAGATCAATAAAATAAATGCCAAACTGAAACAAAATGGATCAGTTATATATATATATATATATATATATAAAACCATTGAAGGAAGGTGGTGCTCCAGTAGGGCCACAACTGAATGGCTAAAACTGATAAAAAAAGAGAAAAAGAAATCAACCTTATGTGGTGAGGGAGGGGGAACAATTGCCTGGTGGTGGTGGTGGTGGTGGGGACTCTGAACTGACATCGGTGTTTTTAACTTCTTTTGCTTAAAGCAAGAATTTTTCTTCAAGGTAAACCATTGTGAAAATTCTTCTTTACAGGTTAGATACGTCCCAAACATATTTGAATTGCTTTTTAAAGTTTATTTTCTAACTTTATTTCATTGCATAATTTTAAATGGAGAAGGTAGAGCTATTAATGTCTTACTTTACGTAATTTCCTTATTTGTGATTGTCGATGATTTTATTTCATTAGGAAAAAGAGAAAAACAATTAGTGAAGAGGTAAGATCTGTTAGAAATATTTCTTGCAATCAAGGACTTGGAGAACATGTCTCCAGATTTAAACCTTGACTGACTTCAGTTTTTCATCATCATCATCATAATGTCCACTTTACAATGCCTGGGTCAGACTTTTCTATGACCAGATGCCCTTCATGTTGCCAATCTTCACTTGTTTCCAAGCGAGGTAGTATTTCCCTGACTGGACAAGATTTTTTATGGAAAACTGGAAGCAAGTGACTCCACATGTATGATAGTGATGCTTGCTTATAACTATCTTACAATGTCAAGGCAATGAGACCACACACATACACACACAGGGTGCAGCAAAAAAAAAAAAAACACTGCCACATTTTACAGGTTGACAAACGTTTCAAGAACAGATACAGTCTCAAACATGATGGTAACTGAGAAAAAACAATAAATAAAGGTAAAACATTAGCTTCATGAAGATGCTATTACAACCTGCCTGGCTTTACTAGCATCACACCAATGGCCATGTAAAATAGGGGAGGTATTTCTACTGCACTGTTGCACATCTACAATGGATTCTTTCAGTTTGTCTTCTAAATTCATTCACAAGGCTTTGATAAGTTTAGGGCTAAAATAAAAGTCATTTTCTCAAGGTGCCAAACAGGAGATCTTAAACTTGGAACCATGTGGTTGGGAGGTGAACTTGGTAACCATGCAGCCATGCTTGCACCTTATAAAATTGGCTAGTTTTAATATTTTGTGCTTGAATTGTTAAAATATTGAATGTGATAGGGTTGTAAGCCATGTCATGTTGAAAACACCAGTTCTTTTCTGATCACCAAAGTTAAGCAATGTTGATCCTAGTTAGTTCTTATATGGGTGACTACTTTGGAAACCAAGTTGTGATAAGTAAAATCTTTCAGTGGCAGTGCCACAGAAAGGCAACAACCTTCAGCTCAAAAAAATTAAGGTAAATGGGAAAATGCTTGAGTTCAAATCCTACCATGGTTAAGTTTATCATTCATCTTTGATAAAATAAATACCAGTCAAGTACTGGGATGTTGATATAATCAAAGATGCCAAATGTGAGACCTTGAATGTATGTAAGAAATCAATGGAATATTTATAGTCAAAGAGGAAGCACAGCTTTGGTATAAGCTCTGACTTAACAGTATGTTGTTAAAGTTTTTGAGTGTGACCCTTGATAGGGTAAATGTTCTCTGTGGACAAAAATCTCACCTTCCATCACATGTATTTAAGTTCATCCAAGAAAACCCCTGATCCATGTAGCAAGTCAAAACCCTTAAAAGTTAATTCTAATAACAATGTACATACCATGTACAAAGATGTATTTCCTCTGATTTCACTAATTTTCTGTCACCAATTATTCCACTACCTTTTTACTTTTTTGGTTATCTTTACCATAATTCATCAGGAAAAAAAACCCCTTTCATTTGCAAGGTCAGAATAGTATCCATGTTACATGGCTAAATTCTTGTGTTAAACTATAGAATTGTCTACTAAGTTACTCTAGTTACAAGTTCAAGATATTTCCTTACTGGTTATTTAAGCATCTTCAATAATTCAGTATGGTTTGTTTCACATCAAGTTATTTTCTCTTGTTTATTAAGCAATCAGATGTTCATATGATTTCAAGCATTATATTAACTGCAATTAGGCATAGTTTTATTTATTTTAGTTTGTTACTGACAGATCTCATTTCACTTAAACGATTATCTTTTGGTGCTAAAACTTTGTCACACAATTGGCAGTCTGGTCACAGACACATTTCCCCTGCAGAACTGTTAGTTACCAAGTCACAGACAGTTCAATGAAAATTTGGACACCAAATAGTAACTGATTGAATGAAATGAAGGTTTTTGTGTGTGTGTGTGTGTGCTTTGAATGGTTAATATGTGTGTTGGCCACTGTAAATTGCTTTAGTTTGAGAACACAGCTTCGGATCAACCCATTTGCCCAAACAAAGTAAAATTCTGACATTTAATTTCACATTTTAGTTAAAATCATTTCAAATATCATTTGGTGTTAGGCAGTTCCATCTCATCACATACTTCCTCCATGCTTCCGTGACACACTTCCACAAATATTAAACCTAAAGCCTAAAGCAAAACATGACAAAATATATCCAATAATTTGCAAAATAAATTTTGGAAATATTTTTTTATCTTCTTCCTAGTTCCATCAAAGTTTAAGACACGGCATCGGATACGTTCAACTGAATATCTCTCTCAGCTTCATGGGATATCTTGTAAAAAAGATGGTATGGAATGTAGTATCATGGATAACGACCACTGGAAAACACCTCCATTTTGGACTTGTAAGCGATTGTATTTAATGCTTCTGTTTATTTTCTTATTTTAGAGAATGCCTCACCTATTTTTTCAATCCCATATTTCCCCAGTAGTTTTCACTAGTGCTCTTTATTTCTTTGCAATATTCTTCAAAAACACTGACATGATTTTTCAGTTTAAAGTTGCTGTTTTTTTTTTTTTTGTTTTTGCTTGCATTTTCTTCTTTTTCAATTTAAAGAAATCAATCCCTTAAGTAATATCTGTAGATATTTTGGCATTGTTTCGTAATTTAAAACATTAAATGTTTATAGTATATATTTTTTGTTCAAAGTGGCTAAGATATTTGGTGAGGTGCTGTGAAGACTTTCATCCCCAAAAAAGGACATTTTTATTCAAATATAAATAATAATTAGTGTGTGTGTGTGTGTGTGTATATATATATTATATACATACATACATATATATATATACACACATACAGACATGCATATATATATATATATATATATATATATATATATATATATATATATATATATACACACACACACACACATTTTTTTCTGCTTGGCAAAGAATATATAACATTTTTTGATATTTATTTTCCTATTTGTGTTTTGCTTTTTATTTTCATGTCTTGCTTCTTTGAGTGAAACTTTTTGCATCCTTTATAATTTCTGTAGTTTTAGATTATATTTTTTCTCTGTTTTCACTCAGATTAAAACCATATCTTATCTGCTTTCGATGTTTGTAAATTTCAGATGAAACTTCCTTCTCCTATGTGAGATGGAAATTTTCACAGTTAATTTCTTTTCACATAGATTTTAATCAAAATTTTATTTATCCTACTAAAGATATTTTTCTTTTAATATTTGAGTTTCATTGTTTTTTTTGTTGGTTATTTATTTATTTATTTATTTTTTTTTGCTTTTTTATGCTATTATATTTTTATAATTTTTTCTTAATCTTCATGAAGGGATTTTGTGCTTTAGAATTTATTTTGTTGCTTTTCTGAATTAGTTATATCCATACAAGTTTTCCAGTGGTCTTTTAACACTACAAGGTATACATTTGAATAAAAATGTTCATCCATCTATGAGGCATTCAACGACAGAGAATGTTAATCCTGCCGTTTAAAATCCACACATTTAATGCATCATGGAGTGGTTTTTGTGTTTTGATTTGAAAATATGTTGCAATTATTACAAATTTAATTATTTAATGATTTTTAATTTTAAAAAAGAATATGGCTTTCATTGAGTGCACTGTATTTATTGTTGGTTAAATATATTTAACTGTATTTCCATATATCTATATTTAGTTATTATAAAATTGTTTTGGCTGAAAATGAAGTTTTGTTTCATGGTTTATTCAGTCAGAAGTGAAGATTTTTGCTAGATTTTTCTCGAGAAAAGCTTTGCAAAAGTAAGTTATCACAATTAGTTGAATAAATTGTTAGACAAGATTTGGCATTCCAATCAAAACTAATTCTATAATAAATTTGATTCTATCATTATTATAATATAAGGTGGCATTCTGAATCATTAGTATGTCAGACAAAACACTTAGAAGCATTTCTTCTGACTCATCACAAAATCTGCCCAGTTACCTTTGCTGTTCATCCTTCCCAGCGTTGATAAAATAAAGGACCAGCCAAGTACTAGAATCAATATAATCAACTTACCCCTCCCCTAAAATTTTTTTGGCCTTGTGCCAAAAATTAGAAATTATAATTATTAAGTCTCCCTCACCCTCATCAGTATATGCTGTGATGTTATCTTTAAAATAACGAACCCAAAATTAACACTTGCATTTGTTATTACCAAATATAGTGATTATGGTTTGGTTTTGTTTATTAGAAATGAAAAAATATTTGTTGACAAATATTCTATGGTACTGTTTACTAACATCTTCAACAATTATTAACTATTGTGAAATATGTGGATAACATTTATAAGAGTGGAATTCTGTAATTCCTGGTTTAGTACAGATTCATGTAATATGTTATGTTGGATTCTTAAGCTTAATTTTAAAAATTGGTACTCTAAATTAAAATTATAATTATTTTTAAGAATCCAGTTGCATGTTCGAATAATCTGATAGTTTAGATGCAGGCCTGGCTGTATGATTGAGAACTTTACCTCCCAACCACATAGTTTTTGGTTCAGTCCCACTGTGTGGCACCTTGGGTAAGTGTCATCTGTTACCTTGGACCAACTAAAGTCTTGTGAGGGGATTTTGTTGACAGAAACGGAAAGAAGCCGATTGTGTGTGGTGTGGTGTGGTTTGGTGTGTGTGTGTGTATTTACCTTGACTTCACATCCCTCTTTCTTTCTAGATAGGAAGGCTATATAGTCACCTCTTTCTGTCCCTCACCCTTCAATAATACACTCCAGTCAGTTGAAGGTGGTCTTATTTTGTGAGTACTTGGTAACCTTACCAGTGCTGCTGCCATGATAAAAAGTGCCCAGTATACTCTGTCAGGTGGTCATTGTTAGAAAGAGCATCAAACTGGAGAAACCAACCATGCCAAAGCAGATGTTGGAGCTTGACACAATCCTCTGACAGTCTCCTGTTGAACATTCAATTCATACCAGCATATAAAAAAGGACATTAATGGATGATGCTATATATACATATATACATACAGTATTGAACATACAAACACATATTCTCTTAGGCCTATAAATCACAGCAACTGGCAAAACACATACCTTCTGTATGTATGTTCGATATTGTTTATAACCCCCAGGCTGCTTCTCATTCATATTTGAATATATATATATATGTATATGTATATATATATATATATATATATAATATATGTATATATGAATATATATATGTATATATAAATATATATATATGTAAATATGTATAAATATATATATGTAAATATGTATAAATATATATATGCAAATATGTATAAATATATATATGCAAATATGTATAAATATATATATGTAAATATGTATGTATAAATATATATATGTAAATATGTATATATAAATATATATATATATGTAAATATGTATATATAAATATATATATATATGTAAATATGTATATATAAATATATATATATATGTAAATATGTATATGTAAATATATATATATGGGGATAAGTTTATTATCTCTTTTGTCTTGACATTGCATAATAGTTTTGAACAGGCTTCCTTATATTGCAAACAATGACTTCTGCTTCCAATCTTCCATGGAAAGATGCCTGGCTATGGAGGAGATATTACCTTATTTGGAAATAGCTGAGGATTAGCAACAGGAAGGATATCCAGCCATAGAAAATTTGCCTTAATGAATTGCATCTGACTCCTGTAAGCATGGAAAAGTGGATGTTAAAGCAATGATGATGGTATCTTCTCTCTTTGCTTTCTTGGCAATTTACCTTAGATGAAAGCCGACATTGCATATCTATTTGATCTTATTCAACTCATTTCTCTGCAGACCTCAACAGATATTTTGCTTTTCTGTTTCACTACAACTATTATGAAACTACTTACACATATATTTTATACAATTTGATGCCAGCAGAGGTATTACCTCTCTGGATTCCTTCTCATTTTTAACTCTTGTTGTTGTCCTTTCTCTACAGCCACTTTCATCAGTAGTTCAGGTACTTTGGTAACTAAGCTTATATCTAGTATACAATCATAAAGTTCATAGTTTTCTTGCTGTTAAACACACCTTTAAATGACATTTCAAGTTCTGGTGCTCTGAGTATCTTTCAGAGCTTCCACTGCATCTTATGTTTCCTCAGTGCTTTTACTGAATGCACTGTTTCAAGTTCCTACCAAACAAACCTGCTTCCCAGATGATAAAAGGTTTTGTATTCTTAGTTTCTAATTCTTGTTAACCTCTAGACTTATGGACATTGTGAACCAGCAGATGAGGGACAGTATCTATTAACCTTTTGATACCAATGCGCTTGAGAACATTCCTGGTTCTATGATACAAAGTTCTTGTTTAAAAGTGATCTAATCAGAATTTCATATTGATTTAAGTTCCAAATACCAGCTTAATAATGATAGTTATTTTTGTAAATTCTTCATTATTTCCAAAAATCATTGAAACAAAGGCAGTGTATTTCAAGAGATATGTGGTAACAAAGGAACTAAATTCCTCTGTTTATGTGTATATGGGAAAGAAAGGAAAGAGTTTATGGATGTAGCATGACTGAATGGTTAAGAAGTTTGCTTAGCAATCTCTAGATCTCTGGTTCAATCTCATTGCACGACATATTTGACTTATATCTGTTATCATAAATCTTGTGAGTAAAATTAAGTGAATCAAAAACTGTGGAAACCTGTCAGATGTACACTGTACTGCAATTCAAAGATTCAGCTCTGTCACACTGTATTATTCTGATTGAAAATTACATTATGGGTACACATATCTGGAATACTCAACCACTTGCATACTAATTCAGTTAACATGTAGGTCAGTTAATCAATAAACTAAGCACTTATTGTCATATTATTTGTTTAGTGGTTGAATGGGTGTATATATGTGTGTGTAGGTGTAAAAGTGAATTCATTGGCTCTTTTTGGATCATTTACTTCCAAACCATGAATTCAAATCCTCTGCAGATGGGGATTTTTTATGTTTTTAGCAGGAGAAAATAAAGGTGTCCAATTAAGACTGTCAGAGTGCACCTAAATGTCGGGAATAGGATCAGATTGTCTAGAGAAAAGTCTGTAAGACTAGCAACTCATTATTAAAATAAGTTCAATCATAAATGGTCAATCATTAGTTATTTATCGAACCAGTGCATGGGGTAGTGTGTGTGTGTGATGACTTATATATTTACTCTTAACAGTAGATTTGAATGTGTATATATTAATTGGTGCTGTGATTTGTCACAGGAAAGCAACTTCTCCTTTAATGACAAATGTGTGTTCATAACACACTTAACTCTTTTTATTATTATTAGTGCAAGTGACTCTAGGACAGCCTGTGTTTTGACATTTTTGTGTCTCAACAGCCAAAGGCATCCAGACTACTGAATCATCAACAGTTGATGCTCCTGCATTTACTGATCTGTGCTGCTGTCTGTCAAGTGATAATAAATACTCAATTTCACAAAAGCCCCCAGTACACTCTGTAAAGTGGTTGGCATTAGAAAGGGCATCCAGCAATAGAACTCATGCCAAAACAGACAATTGGAGTCTGGTGCAGCTCTCTGGCTGGCCAGCTCCTGTCATCATCCACCCCATGCCAGCATGGAAAATATACATTAAATGATAATGTGTGTGTGTGTGTGTGTCAAACAAGTAATGTTCTATGGTTATCTTTTCTTCACAACATTATTTCTAGTAAGAGTTTTTGTGCTCAATCTTTTAAACATGTTAAACATTATTGAAGGCTAAGTCAGTCCTTGCTGCCCCACTCAGGGGAAGTATGCAGGCTGAGGGGTAAGACAACTGTGACCCTGAGATACCTTCTGATCATATAGAAGAGTTTCTGATATTGCGGTGACTTTAATCACCACTAAAAGAAGAGCTTTACAACACCTCTGAGGAATTTGTGCAGTGTCTACTCAAGGCAGAGCCTCTCTGAGGCTTAATCACACCTGTGTATATGTCTGTTAAAAGCTAAGGTTACGTATAAGAGTGGCTTAAATTATTGAACACTGTCATCATTGTTGCGATTGCCATCATCGTCATCTCCAATCTTTTAGCATTCACTTTTCTATAGTGGAACTGGTGGCACAGGTATTCTGTGTGACATACAAATGAATCTCTTCAGTCCTTAACAGCTTGTGAGACCCAACATCCTGAGATCAGACCTCAGCCTTGCCCTCATTCTAATCAGTGAGTTACTTTTGATTCGATGCAATTTTTGTTTTCTTCCTTATTTCATAATCCTTAAGAACTATCAGAGAATCCTGTCACATTTCAGATATTCCATGTATGTGTTACGTGAAAAAATATTATTATTATTGGGCTGTTTATATTAACTAACACCCTCCTTTTATCCTGTTAGTGTCAATGAAATAAAGTACCAGTCAAGTACTGGAGCCAATTGTATTAACCAACCTCCTCCTACTATAAAATGGCTGTTTGGGTAATGGCAACTAACCCAGATGGACAACTTTAATAGAAAAGCCTATTATTTTCATTGAGCTTGTGGCAAATATATTACCAGCTTTCTGCTACCAGAATTTCCCAGAAGTGTGGATGGCCTTACACAAGATTTCACCATTGAAGTGGGTAATCTAATAACTATAATATTGGTTGTTGGACCCTCATATGTTAAAATCAATGGAAGAGTCCATTTTATGTGTGTGTGGATGGATAGACAGATAGATTCAAGAGATCTGAAGCAGAATAGAGAGGGTATGTTATTGATGAGGCTGTGAATGGCAATGAAACTGATTGATTAACTAACCAAATGATTATTCAAGTGATTGATTAGCTAATTGGTTAAATAGTTAACCAACTGACAAATAATAATAATAAAAATAAAGAAGTGAAATTAGAACCAATGCATGTGTGTGTTTATTGGCATAATGATCCTCCCTGAGATACCACAAAATGTTTCACATGAGTTCACATCAAGAATCTTGCAAAGGAATTAGAAGTATGTGTGTGTGACTGAACCCAACAGGGACCTATTTACATTTATATATATATATATATATATAATATATATATGTATATAAGTAAATGAATGTCTGTCAGGTTCACCATTGTTTATTTCAGTTGTTCAGTCAATTAGTTTGTAAGTGGGTGAATGTCTCACAAATACATGTACTCAATAACTCTGTACTCACTTGAATATAAACATCTTAACCACCCAGCCATGTCTGCATCTGTAGTATGTGTGTGTGTGTGTGTGTGTGTGCACACGCACATACTCTCTCTCTCTCTCTCTCTCTCTTACATACGTTTAAAGTCATATTTTAGTTTTGATTTATTTATTTCTTAGACAAACAATAAATCAGCTTTTCACTAATCCTATTCATTCTTAGCATAAACTAAAAGATTACTTATTTGCTACATCATTCTTCCTGACAATTATTATTATTATTATTATTATTATGGTGAGCTGGCAGAAATGTTAGCACGCTGGATGAAATGCTTAACGGTATTTTGCCCGTTGCTGTTCTGAGTTCAAACTTCGCTGAGGTCAACTTTACCTTTCATCTTTTCGGGGTTGATAAAATACGTACCAGTTGAACACTGGGGTTGATGTAATCAACTCATCCCCTTCCCCAAAATTCCTGCCCTTGTAGCAAAATTTGAAACCATTATTATTATTTTCACCCATGTTGCAGGCATGGCTGTATGGTTAAATAATTTGCATTGCAACCATGTGGTTTTGAATTCAGTCCTACTGTGCAGTACTTTGGGCTACTGTCTTCTATTATAGCCCAGGGCCAACTCAAGCTTTATGAGTAATCTGCATTACAGAAACTATGTAGAAGTCTATCATGTGTGTGTGTGTGTTTGTCCCCTCCACTGTTTGACAACTGGTGTTGATTTGTTTCAATCTCCATAACTTAATGGTTTGGCAAAAGAGAATGATAAAATAAGTATCAGCACATAAAAAAGTACCTTGGTAAATCTATTCAACTAAAGCCCTTCAAATTGGTGCCCCAGCATGGCCACTATCAAATAACTGAAATAGGATAAAAGATAAACTAACAAGTACTCACACATAATTTGAGCCATTTCAGGTTTTGGGCCAGAATAAATTTTTGTTGTTAAGATTCTTTAAATTTCTTGCCATCTGGTGTACAACAGTATTAATTAATCTTTATGGTTGAAACGATCTGTAAACTCTAATGACACTTCTTTGATATTGTTTCTAAGTAGCAGCATTATTTCTCAGTACTAACCCATCTGAATCTGTCCCTGGTTCTTTAATAGAAACTCCCTGTGATATTAAACCTTTCATCAAAATTCATGTTAATTTATGTCACCTAAAGGTGGTGAGCTGACAGAATTGTTGGCATGCCAGGCAAAATGCTTTGACATTTTATCTGTCTTTATGTTCTGAGTTCAAATTCTGCCAAGGTAAACTTTACCTTTCATCTTTTTGGGGATCAATAAAGTACCAGTCAAGCATTGGGGTCAGTGTAATCGACTTAACCCTTACCTTGAACTTTCTGGCCTTGTGCCAACATTTGAAACCAATTTATGCTTCAAACACCAGCTTAATAATGACAAAGTTACTTTTAGAATTAACTGAAACAAAAGATTTGAATTATCTCATCTACATAAGGCCTCACACTTTCAATTATTCTCTTTTATTTCATTAGTTTTGCTCTCTGATTAATAATTTATTTATTTATTTGTATATTTTTTTACATTCTTTCTATTTTTGCCCTTTCTGAAATATTAGAAAATTTTCCTAGTTTGTTTGATCTGCACAGATATTTTTTGCCTTTAATACTTACTAAACAATATTGTATTCCGTTTTCTTCTGTCAAAGGCTTCCTTTTAGATTAAAACAAAAACAAACAAAAATTCCTGCAGCTTTTTAAAATAATATTCTGACAACTGCCATTAGCAAACTGTTTCTGTGAAATGTTATTTATTGTTTAAACAAAACTATTGAAGGTTTTGGATTTACATCAATTTGTCAAAGATGGAATGCGTCAAGAGACACAAAAAAACCCACATTATCAGAAGATTCCATCAGTGGTCAATTACTTTCCAGAAATTGAGTAAATATTTCTGGAAGCAGTTCTTGTTCCAAAAGTACACTGATTGGTCTTTGGTTATCATTATAGTAAGATCTTAATTAAAGTGGTGAGCTGGTAGAATCGTTAAAACATTGAAAGTAAAAAATGCTTTGCATTATTTGTTCCAACTATTTACATTCTGATTTCAAATCTTGCCATGGTCTCCATTGCCTTTCAACCCTCCAGGGTTGATAAAATTTGTACCAGTCAAAAACTGGGCTCAGTGGTACCAATTATTTGCACTTCCCTCAAAATTCTTGGCCTTGTGCCTAAATCAGAAACCATTAACCCATTTGTTACTATATTTCTGTTGAAAGATGCTGTATTCTTTAAAATTGAATTTTAAAACAATGACGAATTTAGTAAAATAAACTTTGTCATTATTAAGCTGGTGTTTGGAACATAAATTCATGTGAAATTTTGATGGAAGGTTTTAATTTAGATCACTAAGTCTTTTTTGTTATATTTCTGTTGAGATACATGGCCTTCATTTCGATTAGTTTTGAAAATAATGAAGAATTTAGCAAAATAACTTTGTCATTATTGAACTGTTGTTTGAACATTGACATGAAATTTTGATGAAAGATTTTAATTTAGATTGCTAGATGTGTTTGTATCATTGAACAAGGAACAGTCACAGGCAGGTTGGTATCAAAAGGGTTAAGATCACAATAACACAAGTTTTCTCTAACTGAATCTTATATAATATCCTGTTAATTATGATCCATTATGATAGATGTGAATTTGCTGGTTAGATTGTGTTCATAATGTGCAGGTGATGGTCTGTTCTTGTCAAAAAACAATCCTTTACTATTAACTTTATCATTAATATTGTAAATTTATTTTCTATATTATATAGTCCCCAGAGAATTATTCCTCTTTAGCTATCTTACTTTTAGACATATTCTCTGTTAACATTCAGCTCTAGCTGTTCTCCACCTCTTCCTCCTGACAGCCTCTCTACTGTAATAATCATGACCACATATACTGTTTCTTATATTCCCTTACAACTCAAGTCTGCACTACTTAGTCAATCACCTGATTCTCCGAGATCCCATGTCTTCCCTGCCCCCTTAATGTCAATCCCTTAGCTCTCCTATTGTAACTTTAGAGTGTTTTGTATTTTTTACCTATTTTACCACTTCAGCTTTTTCTTCTTCACTTCTATTCACTGGCACTTTTCTCACTCATTCACCTACCTTACTATTTTCTTTTTATACACAAAACAAAATTCCTTTACTGAAGCTGTTTAATCTTTTTACGTTATAAAATACACTTTCAGTCCTACCTTGATTTTGCTTGAAGTGATTATCTCCCTTCCAATAACTAGCCACCAGAGTGCATCCTGTGTCTGAATTACTCTAATTATGAATTCTAGAAATATTCACACATACTGACAATGATAGTCAAGGTGATATGTCTCTGAAATTATATCTCTTCTAACATATAACGAAGGCTAAATTACTATGAAATTCATTTGCAGTCAAAACCATACTAAGTAATGACATTAAGAACACTTTTGCAAGGTTGAAGTAATTTGTATGTAGGAAATCTCTCTCTCTCTCTCTCTTTCAATTGCTGAACTACTTATTGTCTATGAAGAAGCAGAAGAAAAAGAAACACATTTCATGAATGTCTTCTAAACTGAAATTGTTTTTCATCTAGAAGAAATGTCTCACTTTGTAAAATGTTTAACATAGTTTAATTTATTTACCTTGGGTTATATGTCATACTGATGATTTCTAATAAGAATGATATGATGTGATAGAAATTTTAAGCCCCAAAAAAACAAAACAAAAAAACAACTAAATATGTGTTTTCTATGCATGTGTATATTTCTCCTTGTTCTTTGATTTGAAATTCTAACTTCCATTCTTGCCAAAATTTATCTAGAAAGGATTATCTCCTTTCTACTATGTATATATATATATATATATATATATATATATATATATATATATATATAGTACCACATAATGGTGCTGGTTCCATGTAAAATGCACCCAGTACACTCTACAAAGTGGTTGGCATTAGAAAGGGTATCCAGCCTTAGCAACCAAGCTGAAACAGATTACTGGAGCCTAGTGCAGTTCTTTGGCTTGCCAACTCCAGCCAAACCATCCATGCAAGCATGGAAAATGAACATTAAATCATAATGTCTGTCTATCTCTCTCTCTATCTATCTATATTTATATATATAATCATAATATATATATATATATATATATATATATATATATATATCATAAATATATAATATTTATAAAATATTATAAATAAATATAAATAATCTCTTGTCAGTCATATTTTTGTCTTGGTCAACACTTTGATAGCCCTAATAATCTATACCCATTTTATTTAAATTAACATTTTTTTCTTTTGCAATCCGCTTCCAGTTTTGATGAATCAATATCTATAGAATGTTCTCACAATTATATTGCTACTTTTTGTATTTTGCACCATAATATGGGCCCACTTTCTTACTCCAACCTCTGCAAATACAGGAATGCTTTATTTGTTCTCTGACAATATTCCTTGTTTTCTACTTTTTACCCCTTTTGTTATCATTTTACTGTTAATACACTCTGCCCTTTCCCCTCAATTCATTTCGAAAATAATGAGGAATTTAGTAAAATAACTATCGATATTAAGCTGGTGTTTGGAGCAGAAACAAACAAGGAAAAATTTCATTTCGATTACTTTTGAAATGAGTGGTCTCCGGTGGGTTGGTACCAAAAAAAACTAAGGCAATTATTAGTCTACCTGTTGCTTTGATGAAAACGTTTTACCTTGGTAGCATTATAAATATATACTGCTGTTTCTTTAATCTAAATCTGACACATTTTTCACCTGTAAAGTAATGATATACGTACTCAAAGAATGCCATTACTATATCAGCCTGGATTTTCTTTATGGAAGTCTTGTTTTATTCATGTTTTCTCCTTTAATTCATATTCTATAATGAGTGCCATAAAATTTTATCATATATTATGTTTCATGCCATTTCATTTATATTTTGTTAGAAATTATTGTCATTATACTGTTCATGTTCTGATTTCAAATCTCACTGAAGTTGATTACGCCTTTCATCTTTTGGGGTTGATAAAATACAATACTAGTTGAGCACTGGGGGTCAATGTAATCAATTTCTTCCCTCCACTCAAAATTGCTGGTCTTGTGCTGAAATTTGAAACCATTTTTATTTAGGTGGTGAACTGACCCATTAGAACGTCAGACAAAATGCTTAGCAATATTTCTTCCCACTCGTTACATTCTGAGTTCAAATTCTGTCAACACCAACTTAAATTTTATCCTTTTGTGGTTGATAAAAGAAAATACCAGTCAAGTAATAAGGTGAATGTAATCGACTAAGCCCCGCCTCCAAAACTGCTGGCTTTGTGCTGTCAAAATTTGAAACCATTATTATTATTTGCTCAAAAATACATACCAATTATCACTTTTAACAATGGTTTTCTATTTACAGATTGCATCATATACTGTGATAAAGATGGCTATATTCAGCAAAAGTAGTATTTCAGAGATGATGTGAAAGCAGTCTCCTCATATTCTAACAAACAATTGTTATTAGTAGAGAAAGAACTCTGCTGTCATACGATTCAACCATTCTTTATACAGGTTTTAGAAATGTCAATTTAAACTCAACTCCTCTATCATACCCCATTGTTACTCCCACTCAGGAAGACTCATCTAATTGTCATTATATTCTTTGTAACAGAATTATTCTCTTCATTTAGAATTTAAAAAATCTTTTTTCTGTTTTTGTAAAGGAAACAAACCATTGTTGTCTTTTGGTTTGATTCCAATACAATTGGTTTTTAAAATACATAGATTTTTCTTCCTTACAGATCATATCCTACTGTCTGATTTATCATCTTTCCTGAGCCACTGCTCTCTCTCTCAATCACAGCTCCACTCTTATTCATCATTCATTACAGCTACCTTCTTTCACACCCTTATAAAATTACCCCACTGTCCATACTCTCTATTGTACCTTCAGAATTTGTCCTGGCATCTAGACACCACCATCTTTATATTACTCCCAACTACTCTCACCCACCCTTGTATGATGCAGAGTAGCCTTGTATTTCCTCTGTAACAAGACCCCTGTGCTTGTCCTTCAGTCATACTTTAGCCTCTCAACACCTGGCATAAGACCACCTCTCGTTCTCTCACATTCATCCCCCTATTACTTGAGGGACTTTTCCCTTTCCTTTTCTTGTCATGCAACTTACTCTGCATCCTAGCTACTACCAGTTATATGACAAACTGCGCCCAGTACACACTGTAAAGTGACTGGTGTTACAAAGAGCATCCAGCCATAGAAACCATGCTCATAGCCGACATTTGACTTTGATCAAACTGTCCAACTCATGCCAGCATGAAAAGTGGACATTAAATGCTAGTTGAGGCAACATTTTTAACATTATAACCCTTGTTAGGCTCCTTTTGCTTTGACCAAATTAAAACTATTATTATTTTGGCAGAATTGTTAGCTTGCCAAACAAAATGCCTGGTTACGCAAGTTGACTCATAGAATCCCATACTAATATGAAAATGATCAAGTCTAGAATTTTATCAGTTTGATAATAATCCTGGTATAAGATTAATGTATTCCTCCTGGTTACTAAAATTATATCTTTGTTCAACTAGAAATATTTCTAATGAAAATAAACAGCTATGGCTATGTGGTTGCTTCCCAACCACATGGTTTCAGGTTCAGTCCCACTATGTAGCACCTCGGGCAAGTGTCTTCTATTATATTCCTGGGCTGAGCAAAGCCTTTGGAGTGGATTTGGCAGACAGAAACTTAAAGAAGCCTGTCATATACATCATGTATGTGTGTCAGTTTCTTCTTGTTTTGAAATTGTGTGATTGTTGTAAATGAATGTTGTTCATTTTCAATTTTCTGTGAAAACTTGTGCAGCCATAGGGAACTATTACTTTTCTTGGAAACAGATGAGGGTTGGCAATGGAAGTGTATCCACCTGTAAAAAACTGTCTGGCACAAGTAAGCATGGAAATTTAGATGTTAAGTTAATGATGATGATATTTAGAAATGAAATACAAAAGAATACTAGTTATTAATAGCAAACTGAATGACAAAGTTTTAGGTGTTTCTTTTGTAATCTAACAAACCATTCTGAATTGTATTCTGTAGGGATAATTTCATTTTTGGTTATTATATTGTTTCAGAAACCACTCTTTGATATGCTATATGTCTGATCCCCAGGAGCTTATGTGTCTAATAGATGGGTTTTCATCTTTGATGTAAGCTGAAAGAGATCCAGCTTAGTAGCTAAATTAGGTTCAATAATTTATATGCCTTATTTTATATTATTTAAATAATTTCCTAGCTTTTCTTTTTAAGTAATGATTAACTCCCTTGTGATAAGTTCATATTTTTCTTTGTTTATTGTATATGTACATATGTGTATATACATTGGTATATGTTTGTGTGTGTATGGTTTACATATATACTTACATACATACAAATGTATGTTTATGTATGTGTGTTTTGTGATGTCATCAGATGGTGCAAGGGTGGTTCTATAGACTACAACCTTTAAAAGGCAGGATCTGCCAATGGACAGTTATTAGGATGTCTGAGGTTATAGGTTGGAATGTAAAATGAAGACTGCATGCATGTGTGCTTGCTTCGTTTGTAGCATGCAATATTGTCTTTGCATGATTAGCTTACTCTGACATTATGGGAATTTAAGATTTTATGATATGTCACAAACATCTAGATTGCATAGAGGGTTAAACCAGATTGTCTTTCTCTTTCTAACTATCTTCAGGTTTGGGTATTGGAAATCCTTCACATACACCAATCAGTAAAGCCACATTTATGTACGAGGGCATGCTGAGAAGTTCCTGGCTTTAGGTAAAAGAAAATACAGGAGGGGCAGTTTATTATGATTTTATGTAACATATTCCCCTCTCAGATTGACACACTTATTACAGTGGTCCTTCAGTTTTTCTAAGCCTTGTAAAAGAACTTGGAAGGTTGGGGCTCCAGCCAGGCATTTTGTCATACCCTTAAAGCCAGGAACTGTTGTTCAGCACCCTCTTGTGTGTGTGTGTGTATATATATATATAAAGAGAGAGAGAGAGAGAGGAGAAAAAGAAAGATCTTACATAACTTGCCACTGTAAGGTAACTTGGGTTGTGGTGGGGCCTGACCTACCTCCCCTCCAAAAGAGGCAGAGAATTTTGTGTTATAGTGCAGGGCACTAGCCCAGCATATGAACATTAAAGTCACTGGAGTAACTGCAACCCTACTGAATTACCTCATCAATAATATCTGGATTGACATCTGCTGCTGGTGTAAACTTCCAGCAAGGGTTAAAAGGAACTTCATTGTGCATAGCAGCAGAATGTTTCCCCTCCTATTTCCTGATAAAGACTCACAAACAGGGACTTAATCTCCAAATCAGACCCATAGCCTCTGGTTTAGAATGGCCCTTTTATGAAACCTCATGGCTCCTAGCAGTTCAGATAAACTTCATGCAGTGGCTACAATGATTTAAATCCATTATCCTTAGATGCAACAAGCATGTCATCAGCCTGGACGTGGTCTCACTCTACACTTTAGTGCCTGCACTCCCCTTTGTTAACTTGACAACAGACAGCATCACTTCTGATACACCAGCTATTGTCAGTCATTGTCACCAACATGACCATTGACTTCCTCAGCAATACATGCAATGTTCCAGCCTGCCTAAGTGGTCCAGTCTCTTAGGTCTACTGACCATTATTTACTTGAACCAGTTGAAGTACAGAAGCACTCAGTACCTACTACTCATACTGTTTTTTCACCAGGTCCATGGATGACATCCTCATACTCATCTTCCTGAGAGGAGTCCATCACAATACTGAATACCTTTAACAATCTAAAGCAGCACATTATCAAGTTCACAATTGAACACCCTGACAACATGAATCCTTGTCTCTGCTTGACTTTTGATTAAGCATTGGAGACAAGGAAAAAAAATCAGCATGGTATTCTACCAAAATGCAACAAGCTTAGACCTTTCCATTCACTTCGAGTCAGCTCTTGCCCTCAGTGCCAAAACTGGCTATGTATGGAGTGAGATCATCTGTATTTACTACAGATGCAGTGACAACACTAGCCAAGTTAACCTGAACCATTCAGTTCCCCTGGGAAGGAATTAGTGTGTACCCAGCATCTGTTAACACTCTCTATAAATACAAGCTAGGTAAATGAAGCAGGAGGAATTTCTCTAGCACCTGTTTCCTGAGGATACCTCATTTAAATTTTACTGACCAATTATATTGATGGCTGGACTTTGGTCAATCCCATTACGGACAATAAGTGGTTGGTCTTTATAATATATCAGTAAGTATATTAATGTAATTAATTTATGGGTATGTTATTTGGATAAATATTAATTAGTACTATTTATGAAATCTTAAGTACTATTCTTTTTCTAGACCAGTTGGCATATCCCTTTAGACTAAAGTGCTTATTTTTTATCATTTATACATCCTGTTACCCTTAAAGAAACATTAACCCACCTATTAATTTTCTAGTTTAGTCATTTACTCAATGGTCTGAAGTGTTACACTGCAAAATGGTATTATTCAAATATATTAAGCCTTCTTTCTTCCTGTCGAGGCCCTCTTTTCTTTTATGTATTTTTCTTCACTCTGATGAAGCTCCATGTACCAGAACGGATGTGCTATAGAATATGATGAATATTATTCTCAGAATTTTCTTTGGCAGCACTAAGGGAAATTAAAAGCAGAAACGGCTGTTAGATGGGATAAAGTTTTGTATTAAAAAATAATAATCGATGGTAGTCAATTTGCTGCTTAATTGATATATATATATATATATATATATATATATATATATATGCACACACACACATACATATTGAGAAGAGGTAAGGTTAAGAAGATAGAAACAAATTTGAGTATTTTGACGTGTTAATGAAGAAGAAAAAAATAACTAAAAATAATTTATTTCATTGTTGTATCAGTCTTACTGCATGACACCTAGAGCAAGTCCTTCTATTCTAACCCTGGGCTGACCAAAACTTGGTGAGTGGATTTGGTAGAAGGAAAGTGAAAGAATCTCATCACATGTGTTTGTATATATACACAAGAGTTGTAAGTGAGTGTCACTCTCATACAAGCAATGTTTCATGAAAGTATGTCTGGCAAGGGGGGAAATATTTCCTTGGGGTTTGGCAACAGGAGGGATATCTGGCTGTAGAAAATCTGCCTCAACGAATTCTTTGTCATCCATGCAAGCATGGAAAAGAGAACCTTAAGACAATGTTGATGCTGACAAGGATGGTGTTGTTGCTGAGTAGAAGAGACAAGTCTTAAGTCTGCTAGAAACCTAAAAAAACTGATGGGAGAAATTATAGGAACATTTTGTTGAATTCTTTATTGGACATCTTTTAAATTTAGAATTATTGGGAATTGTTCTTATTTAATTCTCCAGTTTTTCTTTGTAATTTCATGATTTTTCTACAAAACATCCACAGGCCATACAGTAATGCATCTTTTGTTTTATTTTTTTGTTTCTTTTTTTATCTTTCAATTTCACTACTTTTGATACCAACCTGCCTCAGACTGTCCATGCTTCCATGAAAAAAAAAAAAAAACTTTTTCAATGAAATCTAAATTTAAACCTTCCATCAAAATTTCATATCAATTCATGTTCCAAACACCATTTTAATAATGGCAAAATTATTTTACTAAATTCTTCGTTAACTTCAAAATTAATGGAAACAATAGGAATATGGTAAGATTAGTGATCTAAATTAAAATCATTTATACAATTTTGTGCTAATTTTTGTTCCAAACAGCAGTTCAATAACGACAGTTATTTTACTAAATTCTTGAAGATTAATTTCTACAAAGACTGTATTTCAACAGAAATATGGTAACAAAAAGGTTAAATAACTCCTATTTTACAGTCTGAATTCCATGACTTCTAGTTCCAGTATGTTACTGCTACATATTTGTAAATGAAAATAAAAGATTCTTACAATTGTACTAAATGTCCTCTCACATACTCCAAATCCTTTTGCTATTATTCTTTTCATTTCATGTATTTCTTTTCTTCTTTTTCTTCTTTCCAGATGGCCCATTTTGTTTCTGTTCCAACGCCAATAACAACACATACTGGTGTATTCGTACAGTTAATGAGACTCACAACTTCCTCTATTGTGAATTCATCACTGGCTTTATCAGTTATTATAACATGCTGGAAGACCCATATCAGGTAAACACATTAATTTTTTTTTTGTTTCGTGCCAGAATTGATTTGGTTATGAAATGAGAAATGTCAGCTCTGTGTAAGAATAATTGCAGATATAAATATTGGTCGGTCGGTTGCTGTAGAGAGAGGTGGAGAGAGTTAACATAAGAGGTGCAAAATGAGTGCACATATTAGGCTTGGTGACAGGCAGTGGGTAAATGAAGGCTGTGCACCCAGTGAGATTAAAATTCATTTAGATGGGAGGAGGAGCAGAGGGAATAAATGATACAGTATTTTGGAGAAGGGCTATATAAATGAGAAATTTGTTTATTAAAGTTTTATTTTAAGGTAATAAATATATTTTTTTTTGTTTATGTGTGCATGATACTGTTTATCAAAGATACTGTTTATCAAAACAATGACTTTTAGATACAAAAATGAACATTATCAAACATCATTTTACTTTGTGTGTAAACTAGAAAACAACATCACTTATCACAATTAATATCATTGTGCATATGTATATGTCTGTATATATATATATATATATATTGTGGAGGTGCAATGGCCCAGTGGTTAGGGCATTGGACTCACGGTTTCGATTCCCAGACAGAGCGTTGTGAGTGTTTATTAAGTGAAAACACTTAAAGTTCCACGAGGCTCAAGCAGGGAGTGGTGATGAATCCTGTTGTACTCTTTCACCACAACTTACTCTCACTGTTTCTGTTGTACCTGTATTTCAAAGGGCCAGCCTTGTTACACTCTGTATCATGCTGAATCTCCCTGAGAACTTCGTTAAGGGTACACATGTCTGTGGAATGCTCAGCCACTTGCATGTTGATTTCACGAGCAGGCTGTTCGATTGATTGGATTGACTGGAACCCTCATTGTTGTAACTGATGGAGTGCCATAGTATTTATATATACACACACATCAAAAGTGTATAGTGAGCCATAGGCTGATAAGGCTGGTTTCCCAGATTCTGTGGTGTATAAATTCCCCCACCACCTGGATGAGACACCAGTCCATTGTAGGATTACTCATTTTTGCCAGCTGAGTGAACTGACCAGTCTAGGAATCAAAACCACAATCTTACAATCATAATTGCAAAATCCTGACCACTAAACTATGTACCCCATAGATATATATATAAATATATACACACAGACAAACAGAAATTCCTTGTTTATGCACTGTGCTTAAATAACAACATCACCGTGCAGGTAGTGTCTTAGTTTACAACCAACCTAAAAACATTTAGTTTGTTGTTCAACAGACCAAGGGTAACAGTACCTTAATTCTCTTACTCAGAAACAATTAAGAATTGGCAGCTTCAGTGAACCTTGTTCAACCTATGCTAGTGTAGGAAAAGCAGATTCAAAAACTATGGTGATGGTAGCGATGACTATAATGACAACAAAGATGATGACAATGATGACAACACAAATGATGGTTATAATGACATTGTTGATAGGAACAACAACTATGATTAGATACAGATTTGAATTCCTACCAAAATTCATGATTGAAAAAATTTTTATCCTCAACACAGACAACATTATATTACAAGGACTGTTTTGTGTATTTGATAGAGTTTTGAAAACATGTGTTACATATTTCATATGGAAGCATTTTTAATTTGGTTGATTTTGATTCCAGTTGAAGAACAGCATCCATGAAATAAATTATGGTGTACTGCAACAACTACATGCCAATTTAGAAAAACTCAGAAAATGTAAAGGTGCTAAGGAATGCAGTTATGATTATCTCGATGAAAGTAAGTTCAACTTAGTCATCACTGTAGTTTTGTTTTTTTACATTTCATTTTTGTTAAAAATGTCAAAAGAAAGGTTTCATTTTATATCTTCCATTGAATGGAAAATTAATTTTTCAGTTTTTAAATGACTTTTATGTATTCTGACACCAGAAAAATTCTGTGATGTCAATGGAGTGCATCCAATCATAGAAACCCTGTCAAAGCAGACATTGGAGCTCAACACAGTCCTCCAGCTCATCAAATTCTGTCAAAACCATCTGCACCATGCTAGCATGGGAGATGAATGTTGAGTAACGATGTTGATGTGTTCTATTATTATTATTATTTAAATTCCAGTGTATCACTTCCTATATTTAACTCCATCAAGTGCATATCTCCCTGCTGCAGGTTCAATTTTTACTACTTACAACTCATAAGCAAAGTCAGTAAATATCAGTTCAGTTTGTTTTGAGTCTTTCAACATATCAGAATGTTGTGTCAAATTTAGAGCCATTTCCAACCACATGATTTCAGGTTCAGTCCCACTGCACACTACTTTGGGCAAATGTTTTCTATTATAGTCTCAGGCCAATCAAAAAGCCTTGTGAATGGATTTGGTAAATGGAGTGTGTGTTTGTGTGTGTGTGTGTTTGTGTGTGTGTGTACTCTTGTCTTGGCTTTGCATGATAGTTGTAAACAAGTGTCATGGTATTACAAACAGTGTCATTCATTTCCAATATTCTGTGAAAACATTTCTGGCCATATGGAAATATTACCTTGCTTTGAAATAGGAGAGGATTAGCAACAAGAAGGGCATCAGGTTGTCAAAAATCTGCCTCGGTGAGCATGTAAAAGTGAATGCTAAAATGATGATGATAATGTGTGTGCATCTGTCCATCTTGACATGACACAATACTTGTGATTGCCATAGAAGTAGTGTCCTAGGTTTCCAGTCTTTCATGGAAAGATGTCTGGCCATAGAAGAATATTACCTTGCTTGACAACAGGTTAGGGTTGGTGACTGGAAGAGTATCATGCAAGCATGATAAAGTGGATGTTAAAATGTCATATATATGTGTGTAGACATGATGTAATGGCTGTAAACAAGTGACACCATCATACAAGCCATGGCATGTGTTTCCAGTCTTCCACAGAAACCTGTCTAGTCATGAAGAAATATAACCTTGATTCAGAACAAGTGAGGGTTCCTGATGTGACAGTAAAGACATCCAGCCATAGAAAGGCTGCATCAGTGAATTCTGTCCAACCCATGCAAGCATGGAAAAGTGAGCTTCAAACAGTGAAAATGATGGAACAAACTGAATTGACAAACGAAATAGATGTTAATATATTTTAACTTCTCAAACCTTCCCTTAAATATGGATCTTCAATTACAAAGGAGTTCTTCTGGACTTGGAAAGATTAAAATGGATGATAGATAAGTTTACATTACTAACATATACTTGTGTGCGTGTGTGTGTGTGTATGAGTATATATTAATCACCTATATATTTTTCATACTAACATATAATATATTTCTTTCTCTTTTTTCTTCATTTTTCAGAATGGCAGAATATTTTACCTTATATTTGATAAACTCTATAAATAAATTAATACTAATTTGAATATACATCTTATTCAATTATTTATTTTAAAAATTGGTGAGGATTTATTTAAAACTATTTGTTAGTCTATTTAGATTGTTGTCTGGCTGTCTTTGTCATTGTTGACTCACAGTTACATCATGCTCACACACTCTGGCAAAAATCTCCCACAAATCTCTTGCTATGTTATTGGCATCAACTAAGCACTCAACTGCTTTTGGTACAGACTCCCAACAGCATCACCTGCTTCTAGTTTTCTACTCATCTTTCTATAGCTGGTTGTGAAGTGAACTTCACAGCTGTATGGTTTCAGGTCCAGTCTCACTACATGGATCCTTGGGCTGACCAAGGTTTTGTGAGTGAATTTGGTAGATGGATAGTGGAAAAAACCTGTTGTGTGCATATGCATGTGTGTGCATATTATATATATATATATATATATATATACACACACACCCCACACACACATACATAGGTAATTTATATATCTCTATGTTTGTCTCCAGGTGGTGACATCATGTAACTATTGTAAATAAGTATCACTGTCATACAAGCAGTGTCATTCATTTCCAATCTTCTGTAAAAACACAATAGGCCTTGGGAGAATAGGATCATACTTGGTAACAGATGAGGGTTGGTGACAGGAATAGCATCTGGTCATAAAAAATATACCTCAATAAATTCTGTACAATCCATGCAAGTATAGAAAAGTGGATGTTAGAATGATGATGAGGATGATAGTCATGTTCAAACCTTGCTATGGCCACTATTTTGTAACCCTGGACAAGGTTCAATATTTTATTTTCTTCCAATCCAACAGCCTAACAATAACAGTTTCAACTTCAAATACATAATTGAAAGGGTTCTTTGAAACCCTCTATCAACTCAGGTCAATAGAATTGTGTTTTCCATGCTGACACGGGTCAGTTAGTTTGACACAATTTGACAAGTCAGAGGACTGTGCCATGCTCCAATGTCTGTTTTAGTATGGTTTCTGCAACTGGATACTTTCCTGATGCCAACCACTTTACAGTGTGTACTGGCTACTTTCTACATGATTCCCAGCACTAGCAAGGTCACCAGCAAAGCAAGGCCCCTAACTCAATAGGGAAGTGGTATTGAGGCAGGTGATTTTGTGTCAGTGGAAAGTATAAGAGAGGGATAGACACAGGTGTCTTGGAATAGAGGAGATACATTGCTTCCTCAGCTGAAAAAGAAGGAAAGAGAGAAAATGGTTGTGACAATATGTTACAGGATGATGAATGACACTTTAAGGTTAATTCTGTGGCCTCATATTCCAGTACCGGTCACACATCATTATGGCACACAAACATTTTGGAATGTATCACCACCTCCCACCACTTCCACCAAAAATGCCATCTGAGTTTTAAACAAACTTTCACTCATTATGAACAACAATTATTTTCATTTATTATTTCTATTATTACCAGGTGGTGAGCTTGCAGAATCGTTAGCATGCCAGGTGAAATGCATAGTGGCATTTCATCTATCTTTATGTTCTGAGTTCAAATTCTTCTAGCATCTCTTCTACCATTCTATCTGCTATTTTGAGCTATAGAATCATTTTTGCTATCCCAACAGTTTCATCTCCAGATCACATATTGATCCTGCTGTTCTGTCCTGGTTGAAAGATCTTTCTCCCCACCACCACCACCTTGCCTCAATATTTACCCCCATTTCAAAAATTAAACTGAACAAGCTGTACAAACATGCTTATATTTCTGAAAGCAGTTTGGGATGATCTGCAGAAATTATAGGGGCTGCTCTTTGCTTTATTTGATAAAAGAACAAAAGATACTGTACACATTGAGAGACATACATAAATACTTAGTTCTGCTTCACAATCACATGATGTGGGTTCAATTCCACTGTGCAGCAGCACCTGGAGTAAATGTTTTCTACAATAACCACAGATCAACCAATAGTACAAGAGGTGAAGCTGAAGGAAGCTCAGTGCATATGTGTATATACACACACACACACATCAATCAGGAATCTTCCCTATGTCCCCAGGCCAACTTGCCTAGACATCCTAGTTCCTTCTCTGTTGTGCTGTATGTATATAATCAGCCAGGCTCTTATTTCCAGTTCATTCCATTGATGTCATCAGTCCACAAATGTCTTTGCCAATCTCTTACTCTTCTTCACACTTTCCTCCGGGATGGTCTTGGGCAATGACTCATGGTACATTTTATATCCAAAATATGATCAGTTTGTGGACTTGATTCTCAATAATAAGTGTCTTTGAGCTTTCAGCTTTTCTAGCACTGCAGTATTTGTTATCCTGTCTTTCCAGCTTATCTTGCTTAATCTGTGAAAGATCCACATCTCAAAACTTTTCTTTCATTTCCCATTACTGTGCACATTGTCCAAGTTCCTGTCCAGTAGAGGAGAATTGGCATAATATAACAGTTTACTAGCCTCACTTTTAGATGCATGTTATCTTTTCAGGTGAAGATCCTTTTCACTCTTATAAATGTTGTTTTAGCCTTATTTATTCTTATTTGTATAAGTAGCAACTTTCCTGATTTAGTATTTGTTTTAAATACTTGTTCCAGCTTCTGCTCATCTACATTTAGATTTGCTTCATTTTGTTCTGTCTTATTAAGAACCATTGTCATTGGCATTTTTACATTCATATTTAGGCTTTTCTTCTCACTTTGCTCTTTCACATCAACAGTTTCTCATAATTCTTCATTGTTGCCTACCAATAATGCTGTTATTATCAGCATGTCTAATATTGTTTATGTTCAAGTTATTGGCTGGGACTCCTTTGACATTTGCACATACTCATATATATATATATATATATATATATATATGTATGTATGTATACATACATATACACAGCTACCTCACTTTGAATGTCGCAGTAGTTAATCATACTAAAACATCAAATATTTTGCTTCTGTAGTTTGTTTGTTTAGTTGTTGTGTTCTGTTTTTATTGTTTATGTTAATATGGTGTATCTTCAAATATTTCAAGATATCATATTTTTATGAACTGTCTTTTTACTCTCTATTCTTTGTCAGTAAATCTGTACAAGACAAATTATGATTATGTTTGTGAGACTGATTGTGTATGCGAGAAAGAGAGAGAGAGACCATATGTGTATGCGTTGGTGTGAGAGAGAGAGAGACAGTGACTGCATCTGTGTTTGTATGTGTGTGTGTGTTATGTCTGTTTATTTAGTAATGATGATCTATGACTTAAATACTAATACTTATCTATTTATCATTGTTCACTCTCCCCTTTGTGAAACAAGAATCTGTGTGCAGATGATAAGGTCTGTGTGCTGATGTCACAAGTGTGCATGAGTGTTATGTGTGTACTCTATACACTTTATAACTTACAAACATTTTTTGTATCTTTTTACTTATTTTACACTTCCATTTAACAATTTACATATTTGTCATGTTTACAGTCAGGAAGACTTTGTATGTCTCATTAACATACACTTAAATGCATACATTAACTGTACTGCAAAATAAACACAGACAAAGGAATCTTGTACATCCAGTAGCCTAAATCCCAGCACTATATTAGGAAGTTATTTTAATTGATGTAGAAACAGAGCATCATACTTTAATGGTGTTACTGATACCATAGAACCAGTTAGTTGTGATTATACTGGAGATACCCACTGTCATCAGCATGAGGGATAATAACTAAGAAGTTTGAGTACAGTGATTGCCTGGTCACATAGCCAAACTTTTCTACATGTTTTGTGATCTACCCATGGAAATGAGACATCAGCTTACCTGGACAAAAGATCGAAAAAAAAAATCACCTGTGCCAGCGCCACATAAAAAGCACCCAATACACTGTAAGGGGGTTGGCATTAGGAAGGGCATCCAGCCGTAGAAACCATGCCAAAAGAGACAACTGGTGCAGCCCTCCAGCTTTCCATCTCCTATTGAGCCATTCAACCCATGGCAACATGGAGAATTGATGTTAACATAAACCTTTGCATTCATAAGACTGGAGCTTCATCTGGCTTCCATGGCATATAAGTGACCAAGATTACAATGCTCCACCTGCGATGGAACATTGGTTTGTTACAAGGTTAACTTCCCAGCTTTTGCTGGAGCTCATTAACAGATGAGTGGACTCAAGCAAAAAGGGAGTGTTTTACTAGTGGTAGTAATGGCTCCTTTCAGTGTATGAATGTTATTCTTTTATTATAACTTGAACAACAATTATTTTCATTTATTATTTCTATTATTACCAGGTGGTGAGCTTGCAGAATCGTTAGCATGCCAGGTGAAATGCATAGTGGCATTTCATCTATCTTTATGTTCTGAGTTCAAATTCTGCTGAGGTTGACATTGCCTTTCATCCTTTCGGGGTCAATAAATTAAGAACCAGTCAACTACTGGGGTCAATATAATCGACTATGCACCTCCTCACAAATTCCAGGCTTTTTATTATTATTATTCAGAGAGCGCATGGCCTAATAGTTAGAGTGTTGCACTCATGATCGCTAGATCATGATTTCAATTCCTAGACTGGGTGGCGCATTGTGATCTTGAGCAAAACACTTCATCACATGTTGCTCTGCAATCACTTTGACACCTGGCACATGGTATATAGTGCACCTGTATCAGACAATGTCGGTTTGATGGAGAGAGTGAGCTAATGTGTGGCATGAACATTTAATCCCTATAAACAAATCATTTGTGCAGGTCATTCAGCAAAAGCTGAACACTTGTACATTGTCTCCAGTGGGAGAGTTCATTATCATTATTATTATAATTTATTATTATTATTATTACTAAGGCAGTGAGCTGGCAGAATTGTTAACAAACTGGGCAAAAATGCTTGGCAATATTTTATCCATTTTTATGTTCTGAGTTCAAACTCTGCTGGGGTTGACAAACTAAGTACCAGTTGATAAAAATAAGTACGAGTCAATGTAATTAACTAACCTCTTCCCCCTAGATTCCAGGCCTTGTGCCTACAATAGAAAGGAGTGTCATTTCTCCTGAGATATCTATGTCATGCCTCAGGATGTCTGTTCCATCCCATGGCTTAGAGGTTATTATTATTATTAAGGTAGCAAGCCGGAAGAATCATTAGCATGGTAGACAAAATGCTGCTGAGCATTTTATAAATCTTTCCTTTCTGAATTCAGATTCCACTGATGTTGATTTTTGTCTTTCATCCCTTTGAGGTTGTTGAAATAAGTACCAGTTAAGCACTGGGGTTGATGTAATGGACTTTCTCCTTCCTCCTGAAACTGCTAACCTCGTACCAAAATTTGATGCTACTATTATTATTATTATTATTATTATTATTATTATTATTACGGCGGCAAGCTGGCAGAATCGTTAGCACACCAGGTGAAATGCTGAGCGGTATTTCACCTGTTTTTAAGTTCTGAGTTTAAATTCCGCCGAGGTTGACTTTGCCTTTCATCCTTTCAGGGTCGTCCTTTCAGGGTCGATAAAATAAGTACCAGTCATGCACGAGGGCCAATGTAATTGATTTAATCCGTTCCCCCAAATCTGAGGCCTTGTGCTTCCAGTAGAAAGGATTATTATTTATTTATTTATTTTTCAATTTCTTCCCCAGGTCTCAAAAAACCGAAGCAAGAGAACATCGTCAATGAATCTCTGGTTGGAAGAAAAGGTGTTCCACCCAGGTTTACAACATTCACTCCTTATCCATTCTCTAAACAAGATGGATTAGTTTCAAATGTAATTTCTGTAGATAAAAATTTACCCCTTGAACAAGGCTGATAGGAGAAAGGTTTCAGTATAAGGTGGTGCAATTTATTCTATTTTGTTTGTTAGTTAGTTATTTTCCCAACTATTCTTGATGCTTCCCATAAACCATAATTGCCTCTTTTACTCTTGGATTTTCATTTCTAAGACTATAATTGTTTTTTTATGCAATAATTTTTTTTTTTCACTTTTACAGGAGAAAAAATTTCAATTTTTTTTTCTTAATGAAAAATCTTAAAAGATTTCTTCATTGTATATTTTTACAGCATGTCAATATTTCATGTTAAAGAAAGTGGTGTAGACAGCTTATAGTGAGGAGAGCACTGGAACTAGATGCTTTACTGTAAATTTGTTTGCTCCATCACTAATATTGTTTAAAGTTTGAAATCTGAATTTCCACCAGGGCCAACTTTGCCTTTCACCCCTTCTTGAAGGTTGATAAAACAAAGTACCAGTATTAGACTAGAGTCAAATTAATTGAATTTACTTGGAAAAAAAAAAAAAGCAAGAATTTGATATTTCATATAAGGAGAAGGGGACTGGAAACTAATCTTTTAAAGTCACTCTCTTTTACTCATCTGCCATCCATCCATTCATTTATCTAGCTATGTCTCTTTTCTCCTTCCTTCTCCCTTGTCATTAAATATTGTGTTGAAATAATGATTGATCAAAACGGTTTTGTTTGGTATGAAACATTAAGAAAAATCTATTTTTGTTTTTATCAACTTCACTGAAAATCTTTTATTTATTTATTTGTCTTCTTAACCCACTGACTTTTGTTTATATCCATTATAAAGGGTCTTCAAAATTTACTATCTCTATACAAAATATAAGTTACTTCTGTACCAGTTTATATCTTGGCTGTTCACTCAGAAATTTGATATATTCACGGTTACATTCTTGTTAGAAGAAACTATTAGAGTGTGACTCAAGTGACTAAGTTCACCACTTGCTGTTAAATTCGTAGCTGTTTTACTAATTATTCTATCTATAAACTACCATAGCTTTAAAACAAAAATTCAACTTCCTCCTTACATATTGTTTAATTCATATCAAAAATACAATCCTTTTGAGAACCAACCTACTGGAGAATGTTCAAAGTTCATTAATAAAAAAAACTGCTTGTTTTAAAGTGTTTATATACAAATTAAAACTCATCATTTTTATGCAACTTTTGGTTATGTTCCAAACATCAGCTTAATACCAATAAATATTTTGTTAGTAAATCATTCTAGATCCTTTAATTATTTAAAAAAATTAATTATAAAATATTGTCATAGAAGATTTAAATTTTCTTTCCAGCATACAAATAATTACAATTTAGCAACACCTTTCCAGTAAATTCCATAATTATCTGCCTTAGTTTTATATGTTGGATCATAGATTGAAGCTCTAAGAAAAATGAATTATCAAGGAGGAACGTCATCTGTACTCTTTTAAAATTCACAAGACGCTCTTCTTTGTATTCATAATTTTCTGGCTAAAAGTATCTTTCCCAAGAAATTATATTAATTATATAATATCTAGAGAGTAATATCTGATTGTTGTGTTCTTTAATGGCAACAAACAACAGCAATCAGATATACATATTGAATCTGCTAGAACATATTAAGAATGAATAGATGCATTATTGTTTGGATCCACACTGTTCTGCAGGCACCCCATGAATTTTTGTTTGGTAGACATAAACCAGCAAATGATTTGTTTGCTGATTCCTATGAACAAGAGCTAGTGCTCTTGTTAAATTCATTGGTTCAGTGGGGTAGCTTTGACTGATGAGACATAAGGTTGAAACACCAAAGTAATCTCATAGTCCCCTTACACCAGTGAATTGTATGTGCTATGAACACACATTGTCTAAAGGGAGGAGATGTTCCCTCATGCCAAACAACAGTAATCAGACATTCACATTCGAATTTGCCAGAACATAAGAATGAATAGAAATTAAGAAAATGATCTAAATTGAAAATTCCATCAAAAGTTCATGTTAGTTAATATTTCCAAAACCAGTTTATTAATGACAATTATTTTACTAAATTCTTCATTAATTTCAAAATTGATACAAACGCAATGTTTCAACAGAAATATGATAACAAAATGCTTACACAGACTTATGTTCAAAGGTATCCCAGCCATGACTATCCAGTCACTTTTTTATCACAGTAAACCCCAGATTACATCATCCAGTGATGGTAGGGTTTGGTTTCACCCTTTTGCACAAGATTGCTTGAGATTGCTCCTAGTTCTATGATACAAACTTCCTGTTTTTAAAGTGATTTAAATTAAACACTTCCATCAGAATTTCATATTAGTTTATGTTTCAAACAAAGTTATTTTAGTAAATTCTTCATTACTGTCAAGATTAATTGATATGGAGGCAGTGTTTCAAAAGAAATATGATAACAAAAGGGTTAAAGGAAGTTTTAAATTTAAGTACTGTAAAGGTGATGACTGTTTGATCTGAAATCTTCAGATTCTCATTTCAGACTTTAGTTTATCTGACGAGATGTTAAAGAAATTAAGATAGTATCAGCACATGACTGAGGCTATATTAAATTCAATATGGTGGAGAGCTATTAGCTTATAGCTGTGAAGAACTATTCAGATTTATGTTAACAATTTGGTTGCACAAATCATCATACTTAGGAATCCTCAGTAACTCTAAATGTAAAATAATTTTTTTATAACACTAGTATAATTAGTCTAATATTAGTTTGCTTTAAATAGCAAAACTGAAAAAGAGTTTTCTCTCTGATGGTCTGTTCCTCATTACAGTGCATAATGAATGTTTTTAGGTGACAGATTTAAGATTTAAACCAAAATATGATAAAATAAATGAAAAGCAACATCAAAAAATATAATTAAGTCCTAATTACTTAATATCAGTAAGTTCTTTGATCTTTCTATTTTTTCAATGATATATATATATATAGCTTTTTGTTTTAAGGTGTCTGTCAAATGATTATTTGAAGCAACCATGAAGATAATTGCCATATTAATTAATTGCAAGCATTTTCTTCATCAACATTCAGAAGAAGCTTGATGTAAAAAAACAAAAAAATGTTCACAGTGCAATGATAAACTAATTATGTGTATTAATGATAAGTATCTGAAAATATATATATTAGCATCTTTTTGTTCCATTTAACTAATTCCAGCTCCTTGGTTACTTTCAAGGATTATGTAAATAGTCACTTTTAGGATTGCTGTAAAAATAAAATAAAAGATTCTGCATGACAGATAGTGTATTGGGTTAACGCCAGTTTGGAATTAGAAAACTGAACAAAAGAAAAAAAGAAGAAAAATTGAAACCAATTGATTAATAATAGTGAATGCCGAACTATCAAAATGTTATGTAATAGGAAGGCTGCTGATTATTAAATGACGATCTTAAAAATACAAACAAATCAATGATTAGTATGTAATTTGGGGCAAAATGTGGGAGTTTTATAAATATATATACATATATATATTTTTACATATACAAATATGCTGTTGATATTTTTTTTTCTTGGTTTCTCACAGCCAATAATTTTTTATATTATATAAATTTTTTTATTATTATTATAATTATTTTAAAAATTCTGTAAAAATACCATTGTAATTGTTTTTTTTATATTTGTATTTAAATGTGAACTCTACATATCTTTAAAACAAAAGAAATTTAACTTTTTTTTTGCATTGCGATATTGAAAATAAAAATGTGATTTTTTTTTTTTAAGAATTCCATGTAATTTTCATTATTGATGTTTGAAGATCTCTTCTTTTTTTTTTGAGTTGAAAACTACTAAAGATTAATTCAAATGAAATTATTATTTCCAAATGTCTTTGTTTCTTGTTGTTGACGAACTGTGTGAAGGTTGTATAAGAGGTAAATGCTTTAATATACAAATCCTCACAAATAAAATGGTGCTGATGGCTCCATTCAATTTAATGCTTCTTTTTTTAATATCTTTTGTTCCTTTTTTTCAGTAACAAATAATTTTGTTGTTGACTACACTCCCCTTCCCCCCCTGTTTGGTTAACAGATGTATGGATTATATGTTTTGCTTTGTTAGTGGACATGGTCCTGTTTTAAAATAATAAAAGCAACTAATGAAGACTAACTTGTCAAGCATATTCATGTTAACTTAATTGTCAGTTAAATCCAGAGAATATATTGACAAAAAGTCATTTTCATTTTCAGGTTTTCTTCTGATATTTCAAAGTATGGTGTCTGTGTAGATACGTATATGTGTCACCATTATTGCAACGATAGGGGCTAGCATCTTTCCCAATATCACTTCTTGCAGTGCTAAGCCATAAATATTGCATTGTACTTTCTATGCACATTTCTCAGCAGCTTTGTATATTTTGCATTTCAATAACAACTTGAGAAAGCCTCTTCATGTCTGCCTTGGCTCAAGGAGATTTCCTACAGTGAGACAAATACAAATGTTTGCAAGAAAAGTAATATTCCCCCCATGGTCAGGTAAGTTTTCACAGAAGATGGGGGAATATGCACTATCTGTATAATGACAATACTTATTGGCAACAACAATGTGATGCAAAAACAGAAGACATACAAAAATTATACATATATATAGAAAATGAGAAATAATAGGCTTAATATTGCTTTCAAAAGCATAAGTGGTTTCAAGAAAAGTGAAATAGTTTTGACCAGTGAAAGAATGCTGTGGCATTAGTTTTCCCAGAACTTCCTCATGCTTTACAACACTTGCCACATTAAAGTGGTTAATACTAAATTATTTTTTCTTTGTGGATTGATCAACAATAATCACAAACAGTTGACCGGTCTATTGATACCAAGACAATGAAAAATGGGAACTGTGACTGACATTCAGACTTTTTCCAAAAAGATAGTAATAATGAAGGGGTGTTACAAATGATATTAGAAACTGGATTGCAGAATCTGTTCACTGCAAGCTCAGAACTGTTAGAGCTAGAAGTAAAATGTTAAAAGCATAATGTTTGTATTTTATGTAAATGTGCCTGCATTGAATAGACATGGGAGGTGAGATGAAATATTTGATATGGTTAAGCAGTTTGCTTACCAACTTATGGTTATAGATTCAGTACCACATTTGTCTATCTCTATACTAATTGTTGTTCTTTTTTAAAGTGATGTCAAGACTCTAGAGATGACCGAAATACCATAAGCTTTACTGTACCTACAGCTGTTGAGGTGGGAATAACATGACGTTAATGATTCCGATCAAGGGAGAGAAGTCCGAAGTTCAAATTAAATATTGAACAGGAGGTGAATACAATGTTGAATAAATCTGACCTTAGTCTGATAAAGCAACCACTTATGAGAACTTGGATCTAAGATGGCTTAAACAGAAATTACCTTAGGATGTCTTCTAAATGAAGTCTAGTATTTCACTGTTTTGTTTTTAATATCTTTCACTTGGTGTCCACTTTTAAGTGGATAATTCATGCTTCAAATAAAAAAAAAAGGAGAATTTGGTCTGTATTAGAAAGAAATTTGTAATGAAAGTGGTAGAGATGATGACTTAAAAATTACACAGTAATTAATATATGGGTAGTAACATTAACATCAAGAGGACAAAACAACTACACCTTAAAAATTATCGCAGCACTACAGAAGTGAGTTGCCTCCCCTCATTCAGAGTAATTTAGTTATCTCCCATGAAAATATGACTCAAATTACGGGAGATAACTGCGTTCGTTACAGTTGCTACTTTCGAGCTAAGTCTTAAAAATGATTAAAAAGCACACTGAATAGAAATACAAGAGAGCCACATCTGGAATACTTTTTAATCTGTTAGTCTACTCTATTTCTAAAGCATTAAGTCTTTCTTCAATACTTTCATTTGTATTACGTAAGTAAAATTCAGTCTAATTTTCAAGTCTGCAGAGAAGTAGGTGTTGTCTGGTTCTCGGTGGCTGACTTATGACTAAACAACAACTCTATGCTTCAGCAATTCTGAACATGAAAGTAAGTTTCCAAATATCATGGGTCTGCACTATTTTTTCTTGTAGCAACATCAAGGAAGATTAACTGGGAAGATAGCTTTCATGTGCAGCAGATGCACAGGGGCAATAAACACCACAGATACTCAGAAAACAGATTCCATCACATGCCAGGGGGAGAAACCGGAAGTAGTTGATACCTTCTGCTACCTAGGTGACCAAGTCTGTAGTTGGGGTGGATGCTCAGAGAATAGCTACTAGAATAAGAATAGCCTGGGCAAAGTTCGGAAAGCTTCTACCCCTACTGGTGACAAAGGGCCTCTTGCTCAAAGTGAAAGGAAGATTGTACTATGCATGTGTGCGAACTGCCATGCTTCACGACAGTGGAGCATAGGCCATGACTGCTGAAGACATACATAGGCTCGAAAGAAATGAAGCTAGTATGATCTGCTGGATGTATAATGTCAGTGTGCACACACAACAGAGTGTAAGCAGCTCGAGAGAAATGTTGGACATTAGAAGCATCAGATGCGGTGTGCAAGAGAGACATTTGCGTTGGTATGGTCATGTACTATGGATGGATGAGAAGAGCTGTGTGAAGAAGTGTCACTCCCAAACAGTGGGAGGAATCCGGGGTAGAGGGAGACCAAGGAAGACATGGGATGAGGTGGTGAAGCATGATCTTCGAACGTTGGGCCTCACAGAGGCAATGACAAAAGACTGAGACCTCTGAAGATATACTGTGACTGCGAAGACCCGGCAAATAAAGCAAGTTCACAGCTGTATCCTACACCAGTTTCGCATAACCAGCTCACTCAAAAGTACCTTGGATCGTAGGGCAACATGTTGTACTTGAGGAGACCTATTGAGTCAAGTACATCAGCATCAAAATCAAATGGAAATTGTAGCTGTGATCCCTGTGCCGGTGGCACATAAAAAGCAGCATCCGAACGTGGCCGATGCCTGGCCCCTGTGCTGGTGGCATGTAAAAAAAAGCACCCACTACACACTCGGAGTGGTTGGTGTTAGGAAGGGCATCCAGCTGTAGAAACACTGCCAGATCAGACTGGAGCCTGGTGCAGCCTCCTGGCTTCCCAGACCCCTGTCTAACCCATACCAGCATGGAAAACGGATGTTAAACGATGATGATGATGTCTACAAGTAATAGAAACACTGAATTTAAAAATTTTGCCCCAAAGTTGTTATTGGAAAGATAAAGGATAATCTTTTGTACTTCTACAAAGTCAGCCGCTGGACGTCAACGCTTGAGTGTGTTAACACCTAGACAAGTAAGACGTTCAGAGCAATGGAGGGCATTCATCTGGCTGCACATTTCTGGACAACTTCCAGTAGATTGGATATTCTAGACAAGATACTGGTACCAAATGCAAACCATAACTGTAAACATACCATAACCATCATTCAACTACAGTAGTAGTAGAATAATATTCTTAAGGCTGCAATTTACTCACATGCAGCATCTTTCAGAGCTTGTTGCTCATTCAGTTCTTAACCAAATTGAAAACTTAACATTTTTGAAGATGGCTGGTCCCCAGCCATTTTGAAAAGCCATATTTTGACGTTAAAAAAAAATTGAGATTTGATCCAGTAAAAAAAAATTTACATAAGAATTTGTAGCAACATTATAGGACAGTAAGTAATGCCACCAATCAAGTTTAGATCTAAATAACTTTTTATTTTAAAAGCAAAATATATTTATCTTAGCTTCAAGGATAGAAGAAAGCATGGAGAATTTTATAGTTTTGGTCTCATGCAACAAAAATTTGTATCAAAAAAGTTGTGAGGTAAAATATCATGAAAAAAAAAATATAAGGAAGAAAAAAATATTAAAAATTATTTTAAAAACAAACTATATTTTAATTAAGCTTAAATGATAGAGCTCAATTCAAGGAATTTCATGGCATCAATCTCATGCAATGAAGTTTTAAAAGAAAAAAGTTATGAGTGCTTGTTTCTGAATCTTGAGGGTGATAATATAGTTCTATGCTTTTTTATGAATATAGTTCTATAAGGGGACTTTTATATATGTCACCGGTAAGGACATAA
Source organism: Octopus bimaculoides (assembly GCF_046866305.1). Taxonomy (NCBI): domain Eukaryota; kingdom Metazoa; phylum Mollusca; class Cephalopoda; order Octopoda; family Octopodidae; genus Octopus; species Octopus bimaculoides. The sequence continues at coordinate 16,594,363 of NC_142937.1, forward strand.
TTATCAATGATATCGCTAATTGACACATTATTAATTACCATAATAGCATAGCCTGGAAAAAAACATGGATTACAAGGAAAAATGCGAGCAAGAGAAATAATATTCTTAACATTATAAACCTGGAAAATTATAGGACAGGTTATTACACTTGGAAAAGTTCAGGACAACTTATTATATCTCATAAAGTACAGAACAAGAAAATTTTTACTTAAAATATTGCAGCTAAGGATAAAATCTGAATATTAAAAATCATTTGATTTTAATTTACAAATTAACATTATAGTTAAAAAAAGGTACCATCATTTTGTTAAAATACTGGCACACCAGAATACTTTAAAAAATGAGAGCCAGAAGTACCAGTATAGCTAAAATTTTATCCAAAGTAGAAAAGTATATATGGTAGGCAAATTCATTATGTAAAAAAATAGGCATTGGCTCAAGACTAAAAATGTGAAAACTTGGCAATAATTCAAGCAAATTTTACTGTGAATTTGTTATAGGTAGATTTTACTGTAATATATAACTAATTTTTGTATTATTCTATTTATTGTACTAACTAATTATGTACAACTATTTTTTATAACCTATTTTCAAATTTCTGATTATTAATTAATAATTCAAAAACTGAATTTTTTAAAGTGCAAAAAATATTTTGAGTTATTTTTATTAGAAGTAACAAGTAATAACAAATAGAAGTAATAACCTGTAATAAAACTTTTAGTTTTAATATAAGCTAATATTTTCTAAATCTAAATATTTTATTTGAAATTTTATTCTTAGCTGCAATATTTTAAGTAAGAATTTTCTTGTTCTGTACTTTACCAGATGTAATAAGTTGTACTGAACTTTTCCAAGTGTAATAACCTGTCCTGTAATTTTCCAGGTTTATAATGTTAAGAGTATTATTCCTCTTGCTCACATTTTTCCATGTTATATAACTTTGAATAGATAGCCAACACACAGTATATAACATAGAAGCATGGTTGTGCAGTTAAGAATTTCACTTCTCAACTTTGTGATTTCAGAGTTGATTGCATTGAATGGTAGGGAGGTTGAGCAAGTCTCATTGGGACATTAACATGAAGTTTTGATGGGCTGTTTTAATTTAGAACACTTTAAAACAGGAATTTTGTATCATAGAACCAGAATAGCATCAAAAAGGCTTACATGATATTTCAACAAAAGTTTTTAACTTAGATTACTTAAAAACAGTAAGTTTGTATCACATAATCATGGACAAGTTCATGTTAATATAAAAAAAAAAGGGTAAGAGTGACATTTGCTGGATGGAAACTGGAAGCCAAAGAAAGAAACACTGTTTTCCAATGCTTGACTTTATTTAGTGTTTGGTTTAAAGCCACCACCTAACTTTTGGGTATCATGAATTTCCTCAACTCTGTTACAAATATCTGAGCCAAATGCCTAGTCTCAGGATAACTTCTTCACACCTCCCATCACTCTTGGAGGCCCTAAAAGAAGTGTCAAGAATATTAAACCTTCTGACTAAGCCATATCAAAATTTTATGGTTGAGTTTCAAAGCAGAGGTTGCTATAAATATGTAATATATTGGATTCAAGAACTATCTTAAAGATCAAAAGCTTCCTGCATGATTTCACATTTCATAGGTAGTCTGATCTATTTGCCTTCCAAGGTTTTTTTTTTTTTACCTAATATATTTCGTATTCAAATTTTTTTTTATGATGATGATTCCTGAGTTTTATCTATGGTAGCAAAAACATATTACTAAAGTTACCTGTCATAATCAAGCGGTATTAACTGCAAAACATTCAGTTGGTTACCTGTTATCAAAACAATATCAAACAAACCAACATACCAAAATCTAAAAGCTCAGAGATGGATGGTTGTCGAGGGCCGCCTCAGAGTAGAGTTATTCAACCTGTGTGACTGTTTCTTAGAATCTGTTTTTGGTCTGCAGTAATCCATTTCCTGTTTCCATCCTGGGATATAGCTGTTCTTTAACGTCTGCTCAAGGAGTCTTTGCTCTTCAAAAACATTCCGTCCATTAGCCAACCAAAAATGACCAGACTGTAGATTAACATATTTTCCTTCTACACATGTTTTCACACCAATCTTGGAATCAGAAGGGATTTCATCTGAAAAAGGATTAATTAAAAAACTAGAACATTATAATTAAGGTGGCACGCTGAGAGAATCATTGGAATGGTGGCTAAAATGCTTAGCAGCATTGCTTCTGATTCTTTATATTCTGAGCTGAAAACCTACCCAGGTCATCTTTTATCTTTTTGGGGGCTGGCATAATTGACTGGTTTTGTGTCAAAATTTGAAACATTATTATTATTGGCAGAATTGTGAGAGTGTTGGACAAAATTTTTTGTGGTATTTGTTCCAGCTCTGTACATTCTGAGTTCAAAATACTGCCAAGATTAACTTTGCCTTTCATCCTTTCAGGATTGATAGAATAAAGCATCGGTCAAATGGTGGAGATGATTTAACCAACCAATGTTCCTGCTTCAAATTTTTGTCTTTTTAACCAAATTAGAAACAATTATTATTTTTATTGGCAGAATCATTAAGTTATCAGGCAAAATGCTTTGCAGTATTTACTCTGATGCTTTACATTCTGAAATCAAATTCTGCTGAGGTCAACTTTGCTCTTCAATTGCTTGATAGTTCTGTTTGAAAAAAAAAATACATACAAATATGTAAAAGTAAAACCACTAAAACTCTGACAAACAGATTTATTTACCTTTAACCTTTGTCTACTGAGTGCCTGATCAAACAGCTAAAAATTGATTTAATATAACTATGCTACACATCTTGCAAAAACATACAACAGTTTGTATCTGCTGGAAGTGAAATGAAAGATAAATTTCCCCAGGATATAATTCCGAATTAAGTATTCTGGTTATCAATTTTTCACAGGAAATTATCAATGAACCAGAGTGTTACCTGTCAATTGATGTGTAAGTTTGGAAATATATTTTTGCCACGATGGATAACATCAGGAATTATGACATGAATACAATAATTATAATTTAATTTTTTAAATCAAATTTCTTGGTGCTTATACAAATTAATGAAACGAATATTAATTCTCGAAATAAAATCTTTATTACCTTAAAATTAGATAAACCAAATTTCTCATGTGTAACTCCTCCCATAACTAGTGTCATTTACTCCCTCTCCACCTCCTCCTTCCATCTCAATGATTCTTTCTCTCTTGTTGTGCATTTGTGTGTGAGAGAAGAGAAAGAGAAAGGTGTAAAATTCCTTTACTCATTGCATTCATCCTGCACCTGTTATGTTAACTCTCTCTTTTACTTTCTCTCTCCTCTCATCCTCTATCATATAAAACATAACCAACCAACCATAAGTCAACATTTTTGGCTATTAATATTTACATAGAGAGACCTGAAAGTTTGAAAACTTTTAGTTTTTGATCCAATTCTTGAAAATCAATAATAAAAAAAAAATGTAAATTTATTTATTTGTTTGTTTGTTTAGCCCTTTTGATACCAACCAGTCTGAAATTGTCCCTAGTTTTATGATATAAACATCATTTTAAGAAAATCTAAATGATGCCTATTTTTTTTTTACTAGTTTCTATTGAAATACAATGCATTTGTTTAAATTAATTTTGAAAATAAGAAAGAATTTAGTAAAACAATCATTTTAAGCTGGTGTTTGGAGCATAAATTTTGATGGAGGATTTTAATTCAAATTATTTTGAAACAGAAAGTTTGTTATAATAGAATGCAATCAAAAGGGTTAAAATCTTCCATCTGTGTTCCACGTTAATTCATATTTCGTTCACTGGCTTAATAATGACAAAATTATTTTATAAAATTTTTATAATTTTCAAAATTAATTGAAACAAAATAAAGTAACAAAAGTGTTAAATGAAGAAAAAGTACAGTTGAGAATGTAGACCCTAGAGTACAAAAAGATGGCCACAAATATAACACAGTTTTTTGTTTTCAACTGGAGGAAAATGCTTCTACCACCGTTGCAAGTTCTCTGAGACCTGGGAGACTGACTGTAGGAAATGCTACCCTCATCAGCAGCAAGTTAACAGCTGCAGAAAAAAATAAGCTACTGTACTCATGGCTAACTCTCTCCTTACAGACAGCACCCCTGTACAACATGGTGTGTATAGCTCTCACAAGCCTTTCATCTACACTTCCTCAAAGACTATCAGACCACAGAACAAGGGACTCTATACTTGGCATTTATTAACCTGGAGAAAGTCTTCAACAAAGGATTACTTTTAACTAAATACTTCTCCTGCAGCTGTCTTAAGAAGGATATGGCATCAATGGTACAATACCAAACTGCATTGCATATATTCTAACTCTCTTTCTAATTAATTGAACAATAACTCTTACTGTAATTTTCGTGAACTGGTCTAGCAATTAATACCTCTGTAATTACTTGTAAGGCCATCCTTTATCCTCATAACATTTGACTATATTGCTGCTACCCCAGTCATTGGGTATAGCACCTTCCTGCACAATCTGATTAACTATATGGGTGACTTAGACTATACCCTACTCTGCCAGATAGTTTAAGCATCCCAGCAGTGATTCTTGATAAACCAGGGCCTTCCCTTGCTTTCATATCACTGATTCCCTTGTTTACCATATTGCTGTCAACTAGGATAGCTAGTGCCTCTGTTGGGTTTGCACTGGGGAAAAGCCTTTTACTCCTCCTAAGCATTTTCCATGCTTAATAGTCTTTCATAGCAGCACTTCTCTGCCTCTGTCTTTTAAGAATCACTAAATGCAAGTACAATTACGCATCTGCACACACATCTCACCCACAACATCTCATGAGCCTGGCATGCATACATACATAGGTATATACATACATACATTGTATACATGTGTGTGTGTGTGTGTGTATATATATATATATATATATATATATATATATATATATATATATATAATCATCAGTTAATGTCCGTTTTCCAATGTTTCCAGTATTCTCAAGTCCTCTGCATTCAAGGCCCATGTCTTACTATCATGCAACGTTGCAGTTCTAACACAAGTGTTATACAATCTGCTTTTCATTCTAAGGGAACAGATCTTAGTTGTGAGCTCCTGTTCTTATTCTGGCCACTATACTTTCAGGGCAACCACATTCCTTGCTAATTACATCTCCTAGGTAACAGAAGCCATCCAGGCATCCAAGAGAAATTATTTCCAATAGGTTTATAACATGTCCTGTTCCAGTGCATCCATCACCTATAAAGCTTACATTCTCAGTCTGCCTGGGTTTCCACTATGTTTCTTGTGTCTTGGTACCTTACGTCATCAGGCACAACATATGGTGTTTATGCCTACTCCTTTTCTGAATATCAAACAAAGCCATTTCCCTGAAAGTATCATGGGTTCTGTCTTTCTTTCTAACTAAATTCTTCATCACTGCTAGGTTATTTATCTGTAATGATGGGCTTCTTACAGTTTCTGTCCAACAAATCCACTCACAAGGCTTTAATTAGTGCAGAGTTATAGTAGAAGACACCTTATCAAAGTGTCAGGCAGTGGGATTGAACCCACAATTATGTGGTTTGCTTAACCATAGAGTTAAGCAAACTTCTTAACTGGACAGCCATGCCCAAGGGTAGAAGAGAGAAGAAAGAAAAAGAGAGATCTATCAATCTATCTAGCTCTCGGCACACACACACAGCGGTTTTTGGTTGTGAATTAGTAATCTGTAACAGCTGGTTTCATTGTTCAGTTCCAGTATGTTGTGGATTCAAATCCTGTTTTCATCTTCAAATTTTATTATATGTCTAAATGGCCAAGATGAATTATTGCCAATAAAAATATGATATATTGGACCATAAAGTAGTCAAGCTCCTTACCAATGAAAACATTTTTTATAATGTTAATTAGTTAAATTACAAGGGTTGTACTAAAAGTAATGCAAATGTAAGCATAGCTTCATTAGTAACTGCCATTAGTAGTTCAACTTGCACATGCTGATAGAGCATCTCTTCTTTGTGTTCATTGTAGGTAAATAATGGGTTTCAAACAAAAACAACATGCTCATCATTGAGTTCTTGTTGAAAGAGAGGTGTAGACTGTCTGACATTCAGAGAAGGATACAAATTGTTTACAGAGATGACAACATTGACAAAAGCAATGCAGAACAGATGGATGAAGATGTTCAAAGAAGAGGAAACTAGCACTGAAGACAAACTGTGAAGTGGGAGACTGTTGATAATGACCACTGACATGAATTGGCAGTGGAAAGATGAAGTGATTTGTGTGGACTGAAGAGTCATAATTTGTGAGTTTGCTACTCAACTGGGCTGTGGTCACAGTGCAATATAGTAGACAGTGCATGATTTTGGGTGCTGGAAAATATGTATAAAGAGTGTACGTCAGTAGTTGATACGCAAAAATGAAGGAGAGAAGATTGAAAGTCATCTCTGATCTACTGGAAGCATTAAGCACATCTTTTTTGTTCATACTCAGTATTTGTTTGTCTTAAGTCTTCATCCTGAATATTTTCAATTGTAAGACTTGAACCTCATTTTTTGCTTTGTTTTTACCCTGATACTTTCCAGATGAGGGATGCCAACTTTTTACCAGTGTCAAAATTATAATAATTCTAGATAAAAGCTGGTGATGAAATGAGTTATATTTGGGGTTTTTTTTTGCTTTTTCTTTTCTCTTGCATATCTATAACCTATAAATAAATAAATACACATGCACACACACACACTGAATATTCCTGAGAACTACGTTAAGAGTATGCGTGTTTGTGGAGTGATCAGCCCATTAATTTCACAAGCAGGCTGGTTTGTTGATCAGATGAACTTGAGTATTCATTGTTGTAAATGACAAAGTACCATTTTTTAATATATATATTATCAAATTTACTATTCACTGTTTAATATAGGAAAGGCAGTTCATAATGGGCTTGCTGTGAATGATGAGTTTGATGTCCATAACTGATAAAGTATAAAAATGCAGAAGTCCATGTCCTATAATCTGACAACATTCATAGCTCAGTGGTGTTTTTCACATATATTTTCTATAAGGAAAATTTTCTCTTGAGACAATTTCTGCAGCAAAGGTCTTTTCATGTTTGAGTGTACACGAATATATTAAATATAATCATACATACACGCACATATGTATACACAACATATACACACACACACACACATATGCAGGCATTCACACACAATAAGCTTTTTGCACCATTTCTGTAAACTAAATTTCATTCTTAAAACATTGGTCAGCCCAAGGCTATAGTGGAAAATCTTGCCCGAATGGAATCAATTTTGAAACCTCCATGACTATGAAACAAATTCCTAATTTGCAATGTGATATTTTTTTTATATATATCCTATAAAAAGTGCTAGTTATATATTGGGGTTGATTCAACCAATTTTGAGTTTCCCTTTCAATTTATAGTCTTATAAGAAACCACCAATACATCGCCAAAATAATAAGGAGCTGGTAGAGCAGTTGGCTAAACACGGACCCATGCTAGCATGAGTTAGATGAATATATTGTTATGGTATTGTTTTACTGCTAGAAGCACTTATTGTCTCTAATTTCACACGTTTTCAAAGGAGTGAAGGGAGCAAATGATTCATTGTCAGGAGAACTCACAACAACACTGCTTATAACTTTTGGCTTTTTTAGAGTGCAGAAGTAAACAAGCACACACAGATCTCTCTCTCTCTCTCTCTCTCTCTCTCTCTCTCTCTCTCTCTCTCTCTCTCTCTCTCTATCTATATATATATATATATATATATATATAGATATATAGATAGATAGATAGATAGATAGATAGATAGATAGAGAGAGAGAGAGAGAGAGAGAGAGCAATCGATCAATCGATACATAGAAAGGGAGGTTTGTAGGCAGACAGACATACTTCTTTACGTTTCCATTTACCAAATTCATTCACAAAGCTTTGATCAGCCAGGAGTTTTAAGATATTTGTGAAAAGGTGCTGTGGAATAGGATTGAACCCAAAACCATGTAGTTTCAAAGCAAACTTCTTAATCACACAGCCATGCCTGCACTTATATTCCTTCTGAATTCAAAGCCATTTGTATCTTTCACTGAACAAATCATGTGCTAACATTACAACTGTACCTGTGTAAGAAACCTCTGGCTGTTCTTGTCCTTTCTATCATAATTTAACCTTTCCAAAACCTCATATAAAGCCTCCACCCTTTTTACTATAAACCCTCTCAACTGAGATGATTTTCTAGTCTTTCAAATTACATACCATCCTCACCAGTGCTAATGCCATGAAAAAGAAAGCACCCAGAACACTCTATAAAATAGTTGGTGCTAGGAAATGCATCCAGCCTTGGAAACCATGTCAAAACTGAGACAGTAGAGCAAGACATGTTTCTCCAAACAGTTGGATTCTGTCAGACTGTTTAACTCAAGCCAGCATGGATGAAAGCAAAAGTGAAATAAGTGGAGACTTATAAAAGAAACCATTATTTACTTACAACCACAAAATATTCCTTGGTGACACTTCTTCATTGAAGAGATTCTCTGTTGTTGTTGTGGTAGAATACTGTTACCGTTTGTTTGAATGTTGGTTGTTCCATTTGCTATCATTAACAGATATTGATGTAGAATGGCCTTTTCAGAATTTCCTTCTGGAGTATTTACTTCTGAGAAATTCCTAAAAAAAAAATAATGCTGATCAAATAAGTAACATTTCAATGTGAGAAGCTAACAGGGAAGTCTATGTAGTCATTAGAAATAGCAGTTAAATTACCCTCAAACCACACCATGCTATCTTAAATGCAAAATATACAGGTTCAAAAAAAATAATAGCAGTTGAATCCTGGGGTCACTGTAATTGGCTATGCCCCCTCCACCAAAATTCCAGGCCATGTACCTATAGTAGAAAGGGTTACTACTACTACTACTACTGCTACTGCTGCTGGCAGAAATACCACCCTCCAGGCAGTTTCCTGCAAGTGATATATAATACTGTGTTAATTATATCCACTTACATAATACTTACCTAAAACATGCTGCTGTTGTAGCAGGTCTGTGATTAAGACTTTTCCTTTGGTCAGTCTTTTGATCAACCTTCTTTGGTTTAGAGACAAACTGACTAGTGTGAAGAGGAAATACATTCTTTCTCTCTGATAAATGGTTAACATTTAGAATTAATAATTCCTCTTTATAATCAAAGTTTGAAGAATTGTACTTCAGGTTACTGCCAGAGTTCATTTTCACATATTCAGTATTTGGTATATATTTACTGAAATGAAGATGAAAATTGAAACCAGAATTAAAAAATATGTAAATTTGATAAAAATGTTACTATGGAAGTATCTCTTGTAATTGGTAGATTTTTATTGGTTGATATCATAGGCATGGTTGCTATAGATACACAAATGGCTGTGTGGTTATGGCGTTTGCTTCCTAGATTGGTGTTCAGCCCAAGGCCAATTGAAGCCTTGTAAGTGGATTTAGTAGACAAATATTGAAGAAGTTCATCTATGTATGTATGTATGCATGAGTGTGTATGTATACATGTGTATACGTTTGTGTCCAGTTATCTTTACATCATATGAAGTTGTAAATGAGCATCACTGTCATACAACCAGTGTCATTTATTTCCAATCTTCTGTGAAAACATGTCCTGCCATTGAGAAATATTACCTTGCTTGGAAACAGATGAGAGTTGGCAACCAACCATAGATGATTTGCTTCAACAAATGCCATTTGGCTCTTTATAAAGAGAGCAATGATGATGATATAATTTAGCCTCTGATCAAGGAACAAATGTATGAACTAGAGTGTCCTAGCTGTAACCGTTTTGGTTATAAAATAACCAAAACGGTTACAGCTAGGACACTCTAGTTCATTTCTAGTGTTTAAAATATGGAGTGATTTTCTGGTATTGCAGTATTTAGGATATGGAATGGTTGGTATTCCAGTATTCTGATTTCTGTTTCACATTTTAATTGTTGTGGAGTTCTAGATTGCTTAGCATACAGCTAAAGTTGTTATGCAGTTATATCTGTATGTAATGCTAAAAGTATGATTGTGATATTGCCAGTGTAGAATGTTTTGTAGATATTTTAAAGTTGAATTGAAATGCCATGATGGAGAGGATGAAAAAATGTGAAAAGCATTGTTCAATTTATGTCTGTTACTCCATACAAGCATAGGTTAGATGAACATATTATATGGCATCTTTTTTTTTAATAACCAGATAACATTTTTGTTGTTAACACTTACAGCAGCATCATCATCATTGTTTAATGTCTGTTTTCCATGCTGGCATGGGTTGGACAGTTTGACTGAGGGTTCGAGAGCCAGGAAGTTGCACCAGGCTCCAATCTGATCTGGCAATGTTTCTACAGCTGGATGCCCTTCCTAAAGCCAACTACTCTGAGAGTGCGGTGGGTGGTTTTTACGAGCTAGCAACAATCTAAGAGATAAATGTATCCGTAGACACTACTGGTGTATTACCTCACAATGTATATATATATAAGGTAATTGGAAATCAATGGTAAAAAAAGAAAATACATGTGAGTGTTGTTATCAATATATTGTAAAAATAGATCTAACATGAAAGGTTAGCTCTTCAAGTTTCTACCGAGAGTCACAGATGTTCAACGTGGGTTCCCTTTGCCATATGGCAGATGCCTACACCACAGGCTTACTCCTGTAAGTCCTGTTGAATTTGAGAGTATGAACACTTTGTCTTTCAAATACCTGCAAAGGAACAAGTCACAAGGTGTTAGGTTGGGAGACCTTGAGGGAACCAGACCATCAATAGCAAATATATACCAGGATGGCCAATCCAGCATACTGAAAGATGCTGGCTGAGGTAATCACATATGTGTCTATGCCAATGTAATGGCGCCCTGTCTTGCTGCATGATGAAGTCAGGTACCTCTTCTTCCAACTGGGGCAACAACCAAATGAACAGCATTGTACCTTTTATTTTGAATTATCCTGTATATATAAAAATCATTGTTTTAATCTCCATCTTTTCATGCTTGAATGGGTTAGATGGAGTTTATTGAGACAGATTTTTTACAGTTTGATGCTCTTCCTGTAGTCAACCCTTACCCATTTCCAAGCAAGGTAATGTTTCCTCATGGCCAGACATATTTCTGCAGAATATTAGAAGCAAATTACATTTATTTGCAACAGTCAAGTTATGTCAAGACAAGGAGACACAAAATACACTCACACACACACACACAAAGAGATTCTTTCAGTTTCTATCCAACAAATCCATTTACAAGGCTTTTTTTCAGCCCAGGGCTATGGTAGAAGACACTTATCCAAGGAGCCATGCAGTGAGACTATGTGGTTGCAAAGCAAGCTTCTTAACCACACAGTCATGCCTCCACATAGATAAACAAACAGACAGAATGGACTTCTTTTTCAGTTTCTGTCTACCAAACTAATTTACAAAGCTTTAGACACCCCAAGGTTATAGTAGAAACCACTTGCCTGAGGTGCCACAAAGTAGGACTGAACCCAAAATTATATGGTTAGGAAGCAACCTTTTTAACCACACAGCTATGCCTGTGCCTAGCCTTGCTTATAGCTTGTATTCTAAATTATCTATTTTATATTTTACTGGGTATTTATAAATATAATATACACAATCTTTTAGTTCTTCTTAAAAAAAGGTATTCAGCACATTAGGTTTCAGTAATGAGAGTGTGTCAGTGATAATGAGACTATAAATTATTGTTTTAGCAAACATCAAATGAAGGTTGTCATTATTCTAGCTGAGAGAATTAATGAAATAAATAACTAATTAACTAATAAATTACCTGTCAACATTTACAATTATTTTCATTTTACTTTCTTGTTGTGTATCATCTGTATTCAGCTGCTTATCACAGACAGCTGGGGATATAATTTCCTGTAGAGAACAATTATTATTAACTTTAGGAAAGACAAGAAAGAAAAAAAAAATAGCAATAATGACAACAATGACTATACGTATATATACAGGATGTGATGGGAAAATTGTTGCCATTTTATATTTTAATTTTGCAAATGCGCATTGTTTTTGATTTTATTGACTACACAATACAGTATACATGATGCAATTCACTCAGCTAGAAATTTCGAAACAACATGCACTGCTTGGCATTTGCACCAGAAGTACCAATACGAACATTTCAGAGTTTTGGGTGTCAATCTGAGTCCACAAAACACGAGTGATAAAAATCAAACATTCAGTCAACATCATGGTGTTTGGAGTAATCACTAGTGATGGCAATGTTATGCCTCCATTCATCTTCCCACACAGCCTCAGACTCAACACAGAGGCCTACATCAAGGAGGTAGTGCTGTCCTGGGTCAAGAGGGTGGCTAGTGGAAGACCCTATGTCTGGCAACAGGACTCTGCATCATGCCACACAAGCAGGAAGACCCAATTATGGCAGTCAGACAATTTCTGCAACCACATCACCCCTAATATCTGGCCACCTAACTCCCCACACTACAACTCCCTTGATTATTGTGTGAGGCATAGTGGAGCAAGAGACCAACAAAACTCCTTGTAACACCAAAGATGAACTGAAGGCAAGGATTATGGCAGCACTCACCAACTTAAATAAGGAGGCTGTCCAAAAGAGTTGCAGGAGATTCCAAAGTTGTCTGGAGGCAGTGGTCGAAGCCAATGGCAGTTTTATTGAATAAATTTACTCTTTAGTATTCCAAGATATTTTTATGCAATTTTAATAAATATATGTTACAACGAAATGTCAGTGTTATTCTCATTTTTGCATAATTTAGACGACAGTTTATTCACCACACCCTGTATATATATATATATATGAAGAGAGAGAGAGGAAAAGAGAGACAGACATGATGGGCTTCTTTTTTGGGTTCCACCTGTCAAATTAATTCACCAAGTTTTAGTTCCAGCAGTGCTATAGCAGAAGATATTTGCTCAAGGTGACACAGTGGGGCTGAATTTAAACTATGTGGTTGGGAAGCAAGAGGAGGTACAGGTAGGCCTAGAAGTACTTCAAGTTTGGTAAGACTGTCATAAACAAAAATAAAAACCCATGATAAATTACTGAATTTAAATCTCAAAACCCATCTACTGACAAGTTAACTCATACAAAGTTTAAATGCATCTGTCAACGCAAAATTTTGTCATCAAAACTACACTGGCCAAAATAAGTTTAAGACCGATGATGACAGTTCTATTCCCTCATTAATATATTTTTAACAAAACTATAAAATTATTTTACTTTTTACAGTTTATGTAGAATTTTAATCTCTTTTGAATGATACAGGTATTATATATCTTTCTACAATTCGAATAATTTTTATGTGTAATTAATTCAAATGATTAGAAATTGTTGGCAAAATAATTTTAAGACTGTACCAAGATTATGCAAATTAATAAACCAAATAGGTGGTCATATGACTGGTCAAACTACACTGTTTTGTTTAATAATCGAGCATTGTTACACATTCATTCACTATGGGAAAGCGTTGTAGTATCAGCCCAGTTACTAGATCAAAGATTGTGTTGCTTCATTAGCAAACTGTGTTTTTCATGAACATTAGCAAGCAATTAGGATGCAGCAAAACAGCTTGTGTTCAAGCATGGAAGCTTTACCAATACAAAGATTGGCATAGAACAGGTGCTCTGAGAAAAACAACAGTAGAGATGGATCAGTGAATTCATAAGCTCTCTGGAGGTAACCAAATGCTAATAGCAGTGGACATTTGCAAGCAATTATCTGATGAAACTGACATCAACTTTATAGCACAAACTGTCAGAATTTTGATTGCTTGAAAGAAGCTGATAATTTCTGAGACAAACCAGCGGAAGCAGATCAAGTTTGCTAAAAGCCATACTGAATGGATGGCCGAAGACTGGTGAAAAGCTCTTTGGAGCGATGAATCCCACTAGTGCATCTTTAGGAAAGGCTTACATTGGACATTGTCCAACTGAAGAATTCCACCCTAAGTGTGTCAAGAAAACGGTGCAAGCAGGAGGTGGGGGAGTAATGGTGTGGGCCACATTCAGCAGCTTAGGTATTGGTCCAATTGTTAAGGTTGATGGCGGACTGAATAGTGTAGACTATCTGCAATAAGTAAATGAAAATGTGCTGCCATATTTAAATAATCAGAAGGCAGTACAATTGCCCCATTCATAAGGCTAGGAAAGTTTTGCAATATTTTGAGTGCAATAATATGGTGGTTATTGAGTGGCCTCCACAGTGCCCGGATTTGAATCCAATAGAAAATTTATGGAATTATGTTTCTAAAAGAGTTCATGCTAAAAAAACCAACATACTTGTCCCAGTTATATAATTTTATTGAAGAAATATGGCAGAACATTCTAAGTGATTTTTGTGCTCATTTGTCAAACCCCATGTCCCACCGTTGTAAGACCGTAATTAAAAATAATGGCTATGGAACTAGATACTAATAATAAATTTTTGTTTGTTGATCATTTGTGCCAGGAACATAGTAGTAGACATTTGAAATCACAACTCATGTGCAAGAGAGATAGTTGAAAATTGGTGGTCAAAAACACCCTGAATGATAAAGATTTATGGAACTGAAAGCTAAAGTTGCAGTACAGCACCAACAACAATGACAGGTACTAAATCACTGTCATCAGTGAAAGTTTTTAGCAAAAGTGAAAATAGTATGGTAAACAACATAAGCCAAATTATTTTTCATTTTAAACAACATAAAAATAACAAATTGTAATATCCTGAAAACATTAAATACAGAAACAATTTTAAATATTTTTTGAAAAATGCACACCAAATTCTAATACATCAAAAATTATTAACAAAAAAAATTAAAAGTATAAAATATTGAGATAATCATGTGCTTTAATGACATATAACTGAAATATCAATGAAAATGAAACCAACAATAACGATATGAGGGTCATGAGAAGACCCGCCTGCATCAGTGAAGCTGTATTCTAGAAGTGCTGTGTGTTTCATCCACATGTAGCAAGAAAACTTTTCACACACCCTACCACAACAAATCAAGCTACATCTCTACATCTCTTCTCTTCCTTACATTTCCTCTCTCATGCACTATGCTTACCTCTCACTCCCCAATCCTGTCCTCTTGGCCCTGTTTCACTGTATCATTACTGTCCACTAGTCCCCCCCACTCCTGCCTCCCCAATATGTGTGTTCTACCCACACATAACAAGAAAACCTTTCACACACCCTACCCTGACAAACCACCCACATGTAATAAGAAAACTTGTCACACACCCTGCCCCCAACAAACCAAACTACATCTCTTCTCTTCCTCACATTTCCTCTTTCATGCACTATCCTTACCTCTCACTCCTCAACCTCACTCCTTCTATATATCCAGGTTTTCACCACTCACTGCATTCACCTCCCCACTCCCTAATCATGCTTCTTGTCCTGCCACCTATATTATGACCTTTCAACCTCAAGAGCATGCCATGGCACTTGCTTCCATCTACCTCATTCTCTATTTTTACTTGACCATCTCATTTATATTCTGATCCCTGTCCCTTGTGAGTATGCTCAGCACTTTGCCACCATCTCTACCCTGCTGTCTCCCATTCTCTCTCTCCTCTTTCTGCTCTTCCTTCAGGTTGGGTAACCATGTATCTCCTTTACAGTAGCACACCTGTTTCTGTCCTCATTCCTGATCTCTCTCTCTCCCCGACCAGGTAACCTTGGTTCTAGCTGAACTCAGAGCATAGAGAATCAAAGCAAATGTCACAAAAGTATTCTGGCTAACCCTCTAACAATGAAATATGAACCAAAATAAAGTTCTACTTGACAATGCCGCAAAGAACATTAGACCACAACAACAACGATGATGATGATGATGACTATTGCTAACAGCAGCAATGGCAGATGTTAGAGAGAGTTCCTGCTGTCACCAGAGTTTGCTCTAACTAATGACACCTGATGTTAGTAGAAGTAGCAGAGGAGCATTTGAAGAATATGGCAATAACAGAAAAAGAGGGTGATAATAGGGTATAAATTCCAGCAGAGAGGCTTGGTAATTCTTTGTGGCAAATCTATGCAAGTCTCCTGTAACACAAACAATAAAGGATCTCAAAAGTTTCAGAAAAGACAAGCACAGCTGTGACATGCTTACAAACATTCTAGCTAATAAATATATGGAATAACAAAATCAGATGGAGAAGGGTGCCATCTGTCTATATATTGCCATTGTTAAGTTTAAATTGATCATCAATAATGTTAGCTTTGTCAATTTGAATTAGTTACGGACACTGCCTCTTTAATACAGACTGGTAGAATAACAACAATACTTTCTACTATAGGCACAAGACCAGCAATTTTGAGGAAGGGGATAAATTGATTACATCCACTCCAGTGCTCAACTGGTACCTTATTTTATCAACATCGAAAGGATGAAAGGTAAAGTTGACCTTGGCAGAATTTGAACTTAAAATGTAAACATGTTTGAAATGATTAGCAGCATTTTGCCTGGCAGGCTAATGACTCTGCCAGCTCACCACCTTGTTGTTGTTGTTGTTGATGGTGATGATGATGATGGTGATAAAATGAGGTGTGAAATAAAAAAGACTGGAAAAGAGTGCCCTGGTGTATCCCACTTGTAAGGTATCTTGCAAAAGGCTTTACTGTGGCATTAGGGCTGTTAAATAGTTATTGATGAATAACATTTGCTGGGCTATGTGTTACAATCAGACATTTTGCATTAAAATTTAATGTGTCATGTTCAACTATCCATGAACATCTCAAGTAAATTAGGAAAATATGCAAAGAGGGAATTGGGGTCCCACATGAGCTTACACTTGAGAACCGAACACAATGTTTCACAATCTGCAGCAGTCTTCTAACCAGGAATAACAACCTGTTATTTCTGCAGTGCATTGTTACAGGTGATGAAAAATGGGTTTTGCATCACAAAAGAAAACAATGGTTATCATGTAATTGTTTTTTGCCAGTACCAAAAACAAAACAAGAACTCCATCCACAAACATACTTGCTCTGTGTTTGGTGAAATATGAAAAGTATTGTCCATTATAAGCCACTGGTACATTGAAGGATCATCAATACAGATGTCTATTGCCAATAACCTGATTGTGTAAATGAGAAATTTATGATGAAAGTGGCCAGCTTTGGTAGACAGGAAAGGTGTTATTCTCTATCATGACAGTTCACAGCCACACTCTTCAAAACAAACCCAAGAAAAAATAAGATCATTAGGATGGGAAATTCTTCCACATCCTCCATACTCATCTGACTTGCACCTATGGATTTCTATCTGTTCCAATCACTAGAACATTTTATAAGAGGCAAAACATTCAGAAACAGAGAGGAAGTTGAAAACAGTCTTTCAGACTTTTTTCCAGAAAAAGAAATAGGTTTCTTTGAACATAGTATAAAAAAGTTACTTCTCCATTTGGCTGCAGTCATTGAAAACGATAGTGATTACATACTTGATTAAAACTATTCAGATATAAGTGGTTTACACTTGTTTTTATATCCTTTCTGGTAAAACCCAATTACTTCCTGAACACCCTATTAAATAACAGTTGAATAAATAGAACAGTATTCAAGAAATATAAAATGGAATAAGTACAAGTTTTCAATACATAATATACTGAATAGCAATATGAAGACAGTTCATAATTATTAAGAACAAATTAAAGACAAAGTGCCTGACATAGCTTTGAACATCTCAGACCGTTCCAGGCAGAACAAGTAGAAAAATTGAGAATACCTATCATGGAAGATTCCAACTCACTTGGCTACACACCAGTCTGATTGGTTGAGTCATATTTGCATGGTGACAAATTTTTTTGTAACTGGCAGTCTGGTAAGCCATGGTCCTGACCTGAGAAACATAAGCACTATGGTTGAAAACTCAGCAGCAACATCACTGCAAGTGATATGAAAGTGCCAAAAATATATATACCTAAATTTTGAGGCTCTAAGCTTCAGCCTACCAATCTATAAATAAACCTGGCACTGAATGCAAAACAAGAGAAATTCAAATTACAATAATTCGTTTGGTTTCAGCATTATAGATATTCTGGTCCAAACTCCAAAATCTTTCAAATAAATAAAAAGTGCATCTGAAGCATATCTAGTCTTTTGAAAATTCTGTTTCCTGCCTTTTTTTTCAAATTGCTATAACTCTCTTATGACCTTATCTAAAATAAAGTACATTATCCATTATGGATTCAGCAACATAACAAAACCCAACATCATCAAAGCTGGTCTTTGAAACAACTTAGCATGAAAATTATGATTAGAAGGCTTATACTTAAATACAAACACTTCAAAATGCTCAATTTTGTATTTTTGTGTTACAAGACAAAAGCAGTGTCACACAGGTTGATATCAAAAGAGATAAGTACACACACATATATAATGTGTGTGTGTGTGTGTGTAAAGAGATGATGCATAAGGTATAAAAAATATATATATTGACAGTAATTGATAGTTCAATTCAGAATAGATCATTAGAGGCCAGCACATTATAACTGCAGTAAATCCAGTGGAAACAGCTTGTATGTCTACATATAATTAGCTAAAATGTTCTTTAAGAGCAAAATATATTTAGAATAAAGGGCAAAAAAAAAAATGGATTTCACAGATAAATCATAAAATAGCTGTTGGAAGTAATTAAATCATGATCTGCGTATGAAATTTATACTTTTCTGTATGGCTACGTGGATGAGAAACTTGCTTCCTGACCACTTTATGGCACCTTGGGAAAATGTCTCCTACTGTATAGACTTGGGCTGATCAAAGCCTTGTGAATGAATTTGGTTGATGGAAACTGAATGAAGCTTATCATGTGTGTGTGTGAGTTGATGTCTCTTTGTCTAGACATTGCATTATTGTCATAAATGAGCATCACCATCATACCAGTGGTGACCTTCATTTCTTAACTTCTGTGAAAACATGCTTAGCCATGGAGAAATATTACTTTACTTTGAAACAAGTGAGGGTTAGTGACAGAAAGAACATGCAACTTTAGAAAATCTGCCTCAACAAATTCTGTCTGACCCATTTAATCATAGAAAGGTGGATGTTAAAATGATGATGATGATATCATCTTCAATTTTTTAATATCCACTTTTCTGGAATTTACTGAGGCAAATTTTCTATAGCTGGATGCTCTTCTTATAACCAACACTCACTTGATTCCAGGCAAGGTAATATTTCCCCATGGTTAGACATATTTCTCATGGGGGAATAGAAAATGCCACTTGTATGATGGTGATGCTTGTTTACACCCATCACATGATGTCAAGACAAGGGAACTCAGACACAAATAGACATGAGCACATGCACACACACACACACACACTATGGGTTTCTGTCTACCAAACTCACTCATTAGGCTTCATCAACCTAAGATTATAGTAGAAGTCACCTGCCTAAGGTGTAGCACAAGAGGACTGAACCTGAGAGCACATGGTTGAGAAGCAACCGCTCAACCACACAGCCACACCAGTACCTAATATATAACACACACGTGTGCATGTAACTTTACCTACCCATTCACCCTGTCTGATCCTGTTCTGCTTCTCTTATATTTCCCATCCTGTACCTTATAGGTATATCCTGACACCTTCACCACCATCTTTCTCTCTTTCCTACTGGGATAGTCATGTATCTCCTCTACAACAACACATCTGTTCCTGTCCCTCTATCATACTTTAACTCTTCAACTCCTACCGTAAAGCCATCTCCCTTAATAATACACTCCATTCAGTTGAGGGGTCTTGTCTTATGAGTTACTTGATGACCTCACTAGTGCCAGCAGCACAGAAAAAGCACTTGGTACACTCTGTGGTTGCAATTAGGAAGAGCATGCAGCCATAGAATCTAAGTCAAAGTAGACATTGGAGCTCAGCATAGTTCTCTTAACTCATTGGTTCCAGGCAAATTGTCCAAACCATGCCAGCACAGAAAATGGTGTGATTGATATATAATACTATACACTAACCTTGTTCATTCATGCTGGAATACATGCATCTTTTCTTTTCAGGGTGAGGGTGGGAGGGGGGATGGAAGTGAAAAATCCAATTTTAGGTGAAGGACAAAAGAAGTTGAGAAACACAGATATAGAGTTTAGATGAATAGCTCTTCAACTAAACAGAAAAACTTTCCTTGTATAATAATAATCTCCTAATATAATAAGGAGCATAGTGTTTTTATATATTTGTATTCTTTTATTCTTTTTTCTTTTACTTGTTTCAGTCATTTGACTGTGGCCATGCTGGAGCACTGCCTTTAGTCGAGCAAATCGACCTCAGGATTTATTCTTTGTAAGCCTAGTACTTATTCTATCGGTCTCTTTTTTAAACTGCTAAGTTACAGGGATATAAACACACCAGCGTCGGTGGTCAAGTGATGTTGGGGGGACAAACACAGACACACACACTCATATATATATACACGATGGGCTTCTTTCAGTTTCCATCTAACAGATTCACTCACAAGGCTTTGGTCAGCCTGAGGCTATAGTAGAAGACACTTGCCCAAGGTGCCACACTGTTGGACTGAACCTGAAACCATGTAGTTTGGTAAGCAAGCTACTTACCACACAGCCACTCCTGCACCTATATTTATATATTTGTCCAAAATCATACAGGATGGTGAAGGGAGAGTTAGAGAAAATAGTAATTCAGTGAAGAAGTGAGAATAATAGCCATGACTGAGAGGGAGTAAGAGAAAGTAATAGCAACGAGAGAGAGGCAGTGGCAAAGAGAGTGTCATGCGTCTTCTTTCTCTGTCACAACATATGAATGAGAAAGGAAGGGGTGATCTACCGATGGAAGTGGGATGGTGAAAAAGTCAATGGTGAAACAAAAATCAAACAGCGTTTCAACTGTGCGTGTGTGTAAAAGGGAGGAATGTGAATGTTTGTGTGTGCATGTATTTATGTAAAATATATAATCCTTTATGTGATAAGCATAAGACCTGAAATTTTGGTGGTGGTGGAGGGGGGAATGCTTGTCGATTACATCAACCCCAGTGCTCAACTGGTACTTATTTCATTGATCCTGAAAGGTTGAAAGGCAAATTCGACCGTGGCAGAATTTGAACTTAGATGGACAAAATGCTGGCAAGAATTTTTTCTAGCATGTTAACGATTCTGCCAGCTCACTGTCTTAATGATGATGATAATGATGAGCAGCTGACTATATAACAGTGTTAAGGTGCCTCACAACTTATCAGAGAAAAAAAGAGTAAAAGAGAGAGAGAGAGAAAACAGCAGAAAGCAAAGAAAGACAACAATGATAGCCAAAAGTACATACATAATATACACAGACAAAAAAGTGAACTTTGAAAGAGCCATAAAGAGGAAAGGATTCATATAAGTGTTAGATGTAGTGTTGGCAAATATTAGAAAGCATGGAATGTTTGAAGGATGCAGTCTATTAACATCTAACAATTGATACAGGCTGTTTATTCTATACTTCTACAGTTCTGAGTATAAAAACATGTTTCTGAAAGCCATGGGTGCCGTGCTGTTTTTTGATTTTATAAACATAGGTGTAGGTGTGGCTGTGTGGCTAAGGTCTGAGTACATCGTCTCTTCCCTCGAAGCAGCCAAAAAAACAACGTCCAACACAAATGAGAAACCAATTACACTCTGGGTGACGCATGTGCGGGAAGCAAGCTTCTTAGCACACAGCCACTCTTGCGCCAATAGATATATTTAATCTGATTTTTTTCTCTAACTACATCTCTCCTTGACAACATACTCCTCACCTCAAACCTCTCTGAAGTCATTGTCTTTGGTAACTTCAATGTCCACAACTTGTCTCAGTTCTCTCACACTCATCTCATACTAATGCTGCCAAAGTAGCAACTAAATTTATCACAATCATTATCATCATCATCATTTAACATCCTTCTTTCATGCTGGCATGGATTGGACTCTACAATATTTTTCATTCCTCTATATACATCTATGACCAACACCACCCAAACTGCAGTTAATTGCTTTGGTTCCAACTATGTGGAATCCTCCATCCCATCACTTCTCATCCATTATGTTTCTTCTATAAGCAGTACTCTAAAGTGAACACAGTTGCAGCTCACTTTACATGCAACTCCACTCTACATATACAAATTTCTCTTACTTTGCAAGGATATAAATTTTTGGAGATATGTATAGTATGTTCCCCTCCTAAGATAGTCGACTCATTTGATCCTGCCAACTATCATCCAACCATACTCATTCTCAACATCTCATAAGTAATGGAAACACCTATGAACAACAACTTTCATCACCTTTAATCTCTCTCCTTAATTCTTTTTATAACAAATCAGTCCAAGAATGTCCTCAGTTCTGTGAAATAAAATTCCTGTTTTAAAGAAATCTAAATTAATAGATTCCATCGAAATTTCATGTTAATTTATATTCCAAACATCAACTTAATAATGACAAAGTTATTCTACTAATATCTTCATTATTTTCAAAATTAATTGAAACAAAGTGTATTTCAACAGAAATATAGTACCAAAAAGTGCATGGAGAGCCAATAAGGCCTTTGTGAAGCTAAATCTCCTTTATGTCAGTCATTAGTGAGTTCTCACCCTCGAGAAATGTGTTAGGTAGAAACAATATTGTTGGCCTTGACAGTAAAGCTTTTGACCAGGCCTGACACGTAAATCTCTTACTAGAATTGCATGTCTATGGATGCTGTTCATTTCTCATCTCTTTCATTTGACAGCTTCCTGTCAGATCACACAAGCATGTACTAATTGTACTCACTCCAACCTCCCGCTATCAACTCTAATGTGTTCAAGATTTGATTTAGTCCCACCCATCCGACATACATCCTTCCCTCAATTCATCAATGACCTTTTTGACATTACTTCCATGAACACCTGGTCTTACACAGATAATAATATTCTTCATTCCTCCCTAACCTTTCAAATCCAAGGGTTATCCACACATAACCTAGATACCAGATGCTAAAACTTATACAGAAACTGCTAACATATCTTTCAATGGAGTCTTTCACCACCACTAAGACTCTATTGTCCCAAACCTGAAGAACAAGCAACTAGAAAAATACAAGGTTGCTCCTAATGCTAGATCTTACCATCAATGAGGATTTCTTTCTTAAAGAATGTACATCCTCAACTTAGCAAAGAGTGAATCACTAAGACTTGCCTTTCTCTTCAGAAATGAAAAGTACTTCTCACAACAACTTCATGACCTTCTACAAAGCTTGGGTGAAACCCAAGGTAAACATTATTCCCACATTTGGGATATATTGCCAGGATCGCCAAGACAAATTTTGCAAGGTGACACAAGGTTGCTTTTGGGTCCCACCTGGGAAGCAAAGAGATCTCCGCTACTTCCAGTCAGAAATTTACAGATAACCCTGCTTTCTTGGATCTGAGTATCAGACCAATAAACAAGCTGAACCCATCTCTCAGAGGATTTGATAAAGTACCTTACCAGTCAATACAACCACTCCCAGAAAATGTGTAACTATGTGTCTACGAATCAATGTTGTATGAAAGACAATCTGGACATGGTTTGTCACTGTAACAAAATGTACCTCACAGTCCTTGCCATTAAATGTTCAATAATCCTCCAATCATATTTACAACCCCGCTTTTCAGAACATTATTTCACCCCCCCCCCCCCCTCGGACAGTAAAGCCAAATATGAAAATATAAAATGTTAAACAAATAATTCCAAAAATATTTTGTTTATTGATCGACCAGATCAAAATAAATAATTAGACGAAGTTTAAAATGGCTGAAGCAACGAATATGTTCTAAAATAAAAAAATAAAAAGGAAAATATGTCATTGAGAAACGCCAGAACGAAGTCTTTATGAACACACGATAATAACGGTTTAACTGTTACAGCTTAAAACAGGAGAGAAAAAAAAATCTTCGAATTTATTATTTGCATAAAGAATTTATCAACAAATACGTTTAATATTTGGACGATATAAACTTAGTATATTTAAAAGATTATATGTTGCAGCAAACAAAATGGCGCTAGATTATTTATTACTGATGCCGTATTTAATATCAGACTGCAAAAACAAACTAAAGATTAATTCATTTTCACTGTAGAAACTTCTCAAGCGATAAAGTAGTTATCTACAACTACGATAAAATTATGAAATGATTTGACATTTTTATTTAAAACGCTTTTAGTGTGGGGATAGCGAATAATGGCAAATAGTTCCAAGACAAAGGATTCTATCAGGCATAAAGATAACGCTTCATTTTTCAGTTGTCTGGGCGAAGAACCTTTTCGATGCTGAAAAAGTTTAAGTTTACACATTTAGAGGTAACAGCAACGAAGTTATCGGAAATTATTAACTATGGCCCAATTACAGAGTTTGATTCTTTTATGAAGACTCTAGTTAGCCCGGCAGATATTTGCACAACGATTGACTCCAATGGAGAAACTCCTTTACACACTAGTATTCAGAAAAGCAGGATGGAGTGTTTGAAAAAGATGCTGGAGCTAGACCTCAATATTAAGGCAAGAAATAACAAAGGCTATACACCGTTAAGTTATGCCTTGCTTTATGGACATATGAAAATAGCAAGTCAATTTATCGAAAAAGGAGCACAAGTTAATGAAATATGTGTACGAAAGACAGGTAAAACACTACTCCAGAAAATGGTAACGATAAATAAACTGGAAGCAGTACGGTTCCTTTTAGAAAATGGAGCTTTGGTTAACAAATGCGACGAATCTGGTATGGCACCACTACATATGGCAGTGATTAGCGGTCATAAAACAATTGTCAGTATTTTGTTGGAATTCGGTGCGAATATCAACCAAATAAATAAATTTGAACAATCTCCTCTTCAACTTGCCATCCAGATGAACCAGCCTGAAATGAGCAAAATTCTCATAAATAATGGCGCCAACCTTTTGATGAAGGATAAAGCCGATAAAACTATACTCAACGTGTCTGCTTCTGTTGGGAATGCAGAAATATGCAGGCAAATATTGAGACAAACTTCTGTAAATATCGATACCAAAGAAAAACTGTTGGGTCGTAGTCCATTACACACAGCCTGTGCCGTCAGAAGTTACCCTGCGGCAAAATTGCTTATCGATTACGGAGCTAACATTAAACTATTGACTAGGAATCGTAAGGCTCCCATCAATATTGCCACACAAGCCGGTAGCGCAGATATAGTGAAAATGTTGAAAGAAGAGTCAGAATTACTGGAAAGAAAATCACATCGTAAAACTCCATTGATATTAGCTATTGACCAAGGTCACTTACAAATAGTTCAATATATTATTAATTCGAAAGGTAGTGTCAACTCCAAAGATGTGAATGGTGCCACTCCACTCCATTATGCTGCAAAGAATGGTTTGTTTATGTTTGTGAAAATATTTATTGAAAACGGAGCCGACGTCAACGCTAAGGACAAAAGAATGAAAACACCACTTCATGAAGCTTTCATTTATGGACATGATAAGGTAGCGAATTATCTCGTCGAAGTAGGGGCCGACCTGCATTGTGTGGACGACATTCAAATGTCACCATTCGATTATAAAACATTGCAAAACATGTGGTCAAATAAACATGTGAGTGATATTTCTAACGAAAACATTTTCATATTTATTCCGCAACCAGTTATGTTGGTTCTATTTACTAACTAATCTCACTTGTAGTGCTTGATTCGAACATGTATGGCTAATTAACGCTTAGTTAACTTTTATGCTCCTACAGTCGCTCCTCCAAGTTATGACAGTTTCTCATAACTTCGAAAAAAGCTTCTCAAATTTTTACTTTCCGAGCTTAGAAGATTAAGATAGATATATTCCTGCAAACCTCGCCCTCCACCTATACATGTATATTATATAATTATTTGAAGGATATAAATACCTCTGAAAGGGATGTCAGCATCCAAATTCCCCGGTTTTATCCAGTGTATCAATGAAATACTGAAAGATGTTAGCTTCGCATTGATGGATATAGGGGTAATCTTCCAGTTTAGGGAGGTAAAAAAAGTAAATAAAAATACAAGGGAAATAACTTAACGTCTTACTAGTATTATCCGTACTCTCCCCACCCCACCCGTTCGCGAGCGCGCATTTTTTTCTTCATATTCGTTCACAGCAAGTTCTTTTACACCTATTACACAATTTTTTAATTTTTATTTTTGAGCTCGGGTCAAACGCTTTAGTTTGACCGTTATTTCCCTATACTGGAAGATTACCATAAGTTGTTGTGCAGCCGGTACAATGATATTCAATCACGTGTGTGATTTATATATAAACAGTTAACTTTCAATCACGTGTGTGATTTATTTATACGGATAATACTAGTTAGACGTTAAGTTATTTCCCTTGTATTTTTATTTACTTTTTTTACCTCCCTAAACTGGAAGATTACTGGATATAGGTATCTTATCGGTGATTGGTAATAAAGTCACAATTAATTTATGGGATCCGGACAAAACCTATGTGACTTTATTACTGTGATTTTTTTTTTTACCTGGATTCATATTTTCATTTATGTGTAAGAAAATGAAAACGGAGAAATCAATTTATTAAAACAAATGCAATTTCATACAATGAGTTTCATATTGTTTGAAACAGGATTTGTTTTAATAAATTGATGTCTATATGTCAATTTCTCTGTTTCGTTATATATATATATATATATATGTATATATATATATATATATAATGAAAAAATGCATTGTAAATAAATGACATAAAAATCGTGTGTGTGTGTGTGTATATATATATATATATGTGTGTGTGTGTGTGTGTGTGTTCTTCCGGTGCGTCATGTGTCAGCCCAAGGAGACCACCATTAAAAGACAAACAGTGAGCCTCTACAACTTGAAGTCGCATGTCAAGAGGCAACACCCAGTGCATGTCATCCAGTTTGAGGAGAGGATCAAGGCCAGCTCTTCCCATAGGAAACACAGGCAATCTTCTTGTAGCTGTGCTTGTAGGCAGTCATCACAGCCATGTGCAAAGAAAGCACACCAGCCCAGCATTGGTGAGGCACTTGCCCAAACTGCTGGCACTGGTGTCTGTCAGACAGAAGGATTGTAGACCTGTTTAGCCTGGAAGAGATGAAGAATTTTTTGCTTAGGCATAAATTTATGCCACATTCAAAGAAACCTATTTCTTTTTCTGAAAAAAGTCTGAAAGACTGTTTTTAACTTTCTGTTTCTGAATGTTTTGCCTCTTATAAAATGTTCTAGTGATTGGAACAGATAGAAATCCATAGGTGCTAAGTCAGATGAATATGGAGGATGTGGAAGAATTTCCCATCCTAATGATCTTATTTTTTCTTGGGTTTGTTTTGAAGAGTGTGGCTGTGAACTGTCATGATAGAGAATAACACCTTTCCTGTCTACCAAAGCTGGCCACTTTCATCATAAATTTCTCATTTACACAATCAGGTTATTGGCAATAGACATCTGTATTGATGATCCTTCAATGTACCAGTGGCTTATAATGGACAATACTTTTCATATTTCACCAAACACAGAGCAAGTATGTTTGTGGATGGAGTTCTTGTTTTGTTTTTGGTACTGGCAAAAAACAATTACATGATAACCATTGTTTTCTTTTGTGATGCAAAACCCATTTTTCATCACCTGTAACAATGCACTGCAGAAATAACAGGTTGTTATTCCTGGTTAGAAGACTGCTGCAGATTGTGAAACATTGTGTTCGGTTCTCAAGTGTAAGCTCATGTGGGACCCCAATTCCCTCTTTGCATATTTTCCTAATTTACTTGAGATGTTCATGGATAGTTGAACATGACACATTAAATTTTAATGCAAAATGTCTGATTGTAACACATAGCCCAGCAAATGTTATTCATCAATAACTATTTAACAGCCCTAATGCCACAGTAAAGCCTTTTGCAAGATACCTTACAAGTGGGATACACCAGGGCACTCTTTTCCAGTCTTTTTTATTTCACACCTCATTTTATCACCATCATCATCATCACCATCAACAACAACAACAACAAGGTGGTGAGCTGGCAGAGTCATTAGCCTGCCAGGCAAAATGCTGGTTTTGGTGTTGACACTGCCCTCTTGTTACGTGATAACCATTGTCTTTTTCATTTTCTGTTGTGATGCAAAACCCATTTTTCATCACCTGTAACAATGACTGTAGAAAAAACTGGTTAGAAGACTGCTGCAAATGGTGGAACGTTGTGTTTGGTTCTCAAGTGTAAGCTCATGGGGAACCCAAATTCCTACTTTGCATATTTTCCCAATTTGCTTGAGATGTTCATGGATAGTTGAACATGACACATTAAATTTTTGTGCAAAATCTCTGATGCTTTGACGTAGATCTGATACAACAGTCTCATTCAAAAGGTTGTCCTTCAGAGTGGGTCATTTTCCTGGGCAAGGCTTGTTGGATGTGTCACTGTTGCCATCTTTAAACCTTTTAAACCCCAGCTGACATGCACAAGCTTTCACTGCATCTAGATACACTTCACAAACGTTTTCATTGCTTCTGTAGCAGTACTTTTCTTTCAAAACTCATACAGTAAGCAATGACAAATATGTTCTTTCATAAAGTTCTTATTCTCTAAGAGGTTAATTACCGAAATAACTGAATGACACTCTACCGGACAGAAGAGATGATATACTATTTCTAGACAGTTCCCACCCATTTGACCTTGGCTCTGATGTGATTAGTTGATTTATATTTCATAGAGGTGAAAAAACGCAATTACTTTCTGAAAACCTTAATCATCATATATATATATATATATATATATATATATATATGCACACATGCACACACTCTCTCTCACATACATACATGCTCCATTTATATCATCCATTTATTTTTTAAGAAATAACAATACTCTGCATATTTACAGAGAACAACATCCAGCAAAATTCAATGTATTATAGACAAATGGAAAAAGAAAACTTTTCTCAACCAAGCAAGAAGTTGGAACATGTAAAGGACTTCTGGTAAGTTTTGGGATTGTTTTGTATTTTTTGTTGCTGTCATGCATGTATAATGTGTGTATGTTATGTTAATGCTTGATTTTATTAGAAGATTGAAGCTTTTGTGGTGAAGATGGGGCTAGTAAGAAGAGAGCTTGGTGTTTGATGACATGAAGCATCTATCTAGGGAATGATGCAATGTGATATCTGTGATGTCATTTGTATATAATGCTGTGTGTCTGTTTTGTGGTGAGGAGGTGAGGTCCTGAAGGTTAAATTGAAAAGAACAAACAAAAGGATGGCGCCTTTCCATACACATCATCATCATCATCCTCATTGTTACTTTAACAATGGTTTGACAGAATTCCTCAAGGCAGATTTGATTTTTTTATGACTAGCTACCCTTCATCCTGTAGCCAATCCCCACTTGTTTCCAAGCAAGGTAATATTTCCCTGTGGTTGGAATATGTGCATAAAGATTAATATTTTGGGATACATGTCTCATGATTAGAATTTTTTTAGGGTGTGTAAAGAGAGAAAGAACCCTCATGTGCAATTTTGATGAAATTCGAATCATATCTATTCCAGTTCCTTACAGAATATATAAGAGAAAAGTCTCATCCTTCAATTGCATGTAACACGGTCAACGCCGGGTATCTCTGCTAGTATTTATATGTATATATATATATATATATATATATATATATATATATATATAAATAAATAAATAATGGGTGAGAATATCCCCCCCCCCCCCAAAAAAAAACGCATATAATAGATACAGACAATTAGTGCCCAGACCAGACCATATACCTAAAACCCAATGACAGATAAAGGGAGATGGAATCCAGGCAAATTACAAATTGAGTTAATGAAAATACAATAGAACAAGATATAAGATGGACAGGCTGTTGTGAAATGCATCAAAGCTTTTATAAAATACTTATACAAAAGTGAGTTTAAATTGTATGAACACTCACCCTATTTTCATGTACATTTGCTAATGCTAATCTACTTCATATATATGTATTTACAATGCACAATACTGCACTTAATGAGCACCAAACCACAGAAACAGCTGTAAAGGTTTACTTGTGTTCTCCACCCTCTTACTTGTGAGGTTCAAGTATGAACTTTCTTGATATTTACCTGCCTACCCATGAAGAACCACTACAAAGGACTACATGAACTTTTAGGTAGCTTTGCAGATGGTAGTTGAAATTATGTAAATTTTAAGGAATTCTTTGGTTACAGAAGATATCATATATATCCACTGTGTAAGTTTTTCTGTCCCCACCATAGTGCTACTCACCTCACACTTTGAAAGTCCACACATATACCCCATCACCTCTTTTTATCTCTTCTTCACTCAATCCTGAACATTCCTTGCCTCACATCTCAAATGTGAGTAGCTACGTGCCCCCCCCCCCCACTCTACTACAAAAAACGTGTTCTGCTCTGGCCCTTCTCTCATACCTTAACCCCTCATCTCCAAGCATAAAGCCACCTCTCCTGGGGTTTGTAATTTTGCAAGATGCACAGTAACCTCACTTGTGCTGGTGGCATGAAAAATACACCCAGTATACTCTGTATAGTGGTTGGTGTAAGGAAAAGCATTAAGCATAGAAACCATGCCAAAGTAAGACATTGGAACATGATGCTGTCCGTGGACCAATCCAACAACCCATACCAGCATGGAGGAAATGATGATGATGATGATGATAATGATGATGACTAGTGTATTTATTTGAAGCTGGGTATGTTGGTTTTTGATGTAAAAGTTGGAGTCATGAAGCCTTGCCTAGGGAGTGGTGGGATGAGATATAAATGTAAGATCATTGTGTAAATTTTGTGAGGAATACAGTGATGTTGTTGAACCAATCCATGACAGCATGGAAAATGATGATGATGTACTGCAGTATCTACATTTGTATTTTCCTCATGTTGCCAAATGTATTCATAAGAACCTCCATAACCTCTGGTACAAAACAAAGGTGACTTAACACCTGTTTTCATTTAGTTTCCTGTTTATTTCTGTTACACTCATATCATGTGTGGCTAAACATAATGGCTGTAGAGGTGATAATGGTGATGTCTGTTATTCAAGTCTTCAAATATTTATAGAAAATGTTGTTTAATACTTACTTCACTGCTACTTTGCTTAACTAATTCTTTATTGCTTTTATAAATGCAAAGTTTGGATTTGTTGGTTCTTGCAGAAAAACTTCTAAATGGACTCCTTAGACAGCTTCGCTCTACTTTCTCAAACACTAAACTTTCTGAATATTCCTGCAAGTAAATGTAAATCAGAAATGTAACATTACTACTTAGTGTTGCCAGCATGAGATGCCTATGGCAGTAGTAAACTAAGGAAGATGAGCCAGTGAGAAGCTGCCAAATCTCTCACAAAGTCCCACTGCTAAAATAACATGTTGGATTATGCAGTTTGGAGTACACTCATCATCATCAATGTTCATTTATCCAGGCTTGCATAGGTCAGACAGTTTGTTGAGACAGATATTCTACATCTGAGTGTGCTTCCTGTTGCCAACCTTTACCTGTTTCCAAGCAAACTAATATTTCCCCATAGCCAGACATGTGTTTCACATAAAACTGGTTGACAACCATCACACAATGTCAAGACATGACAGTGCACACACATGCGCACAACACATGCATGCACACACACAATATAATGACATGGTCTTGGTTATTTGTCATTGCCTCCGTGAAGCCCAGCACTTAAAAGGAGCTTTTCACGTGCTATTAGCTTTGGCCACATTGCCTCCGTAAGGCCCAATGCTCAAAAGGTGCTTTTTATGTGCCAGTTATGTGACACCAGCATCGGCCACAACTATGTTTTCCCTTGGCTTGATGGGTGTTCTCAAGCATTGCATATCGCCAAAGGTCTCGGTCACTAGTCATTGCCTCTGTGAGGCCCAAAATTTGAAAATCATGCTTCACCACCTCATCCCATGTCTTCCTGGGTCTACCTCTATCACAAGTTCCCTCCACAGTTAGAGATTGGAACTTCTTTACAGAGCTGTCCTTTTCCATGCACATCACATGACCATACCAGTGCAGTCATCTCTCTTGCACACCACAGTCAATGCCTCTCATGCTCAACTTTTCTCTCAAGATGCTTATATATATATATATATATATGTACACATATCTTTGGGCCTCACCGAGGCGATGACTACTGACCGAGACCTTTGGAAATGTGCTGTGTGTGAGAAGACCCGGCAAGCCAAGTAAGATCGTTGCCAGTGCCCCTGGACTGGCTCTTGTGCGGGTGGCACATGAGATGCACCATTTTGAGCGTGGCCGTTGCCAGTACCGCCTGACTGGCTCCCGTAGGATTTTCGAGTTAGATCGTTGCCAGTGCCCCTGGACTGGCTTGTGCGGGTGGCACATAAAAGACACCATTTCGAGTGTGGCCGTTTTCGTGCGGGTGACACGTAAAAGCACCCACTACACTCTCTGAGTGGTTGGCGTTAGGAAGGGCATCCAGCTGTAGAAACTCTGCCAAATTAGATTGGAGCCTGGTGTTGCCATCTGGTTTCACCAGTCCTCAGTCAAATGTCCAACCCATGCTAGCATGGAAAGCGGACGTTAAACGACGATGATGATGATGATGATGATATATATATATATATATATATGCTATAGCCCCAACCAACCGTGGACTTGGTGAATGGAAACTGATGTAGATATGTGTACATATCATCATCATCATCATCATCATCATCATCATCATCATGGAAAGCGGACATTAAACGATGATGATGATGATGATGATATGTACACATATCTACATCAGTTTCCATTCACCAAATCCACTCACAAGTCTTTGGTTGGTTGGGGCTATAGCTGAAGACACTTGCCCAAAGCACCATGCAGTGAGACTGAACCCAAGACTGTGTGGTTGAGAAACAAGCTACTTAATCTCACAGCTATGTTTGTGTACAGACTTAGAAAAGAACTCCAAAATGACTGGAAGTTTTTTTTTTTTTTAATCTTTTTAATCAGGAGGGAAGGTAGTGCCCTCAACTTTTTACAAAGCCTTGGAGACTTTAGGTGGGAGGGAAAGAAGGCGGAAAGTGTCCTTGAACTGGAAGCCTGGCCAGAATGCTTGCAATAGAGTGGATTCTATTAAAGGTAGCCAAGTAGTGGTGTTAAACTGGGTATTGGGTTAAGTCTGCCACCCAGATAGACCATGGTGGGACTTGAAATCAGACTACAAAAACCAAAACAAATTTACAAGGCATCTAATCTACTGTTCTTACAATTCTACCAATTGATTGCCTTTGGTTTTGTTTTTTTTTTATCAATCCTGACAGGATGAGACTCAAAGTACACCTTGGCTGAATTTGAACTTAGATTGCAAAGTTGAAATAAATATTGGCAGAGCATTCTGTCTGACTCTGCCAGTTTACTGGTAGTTCATAGATCTGCTCAGTCATGGCTGATTTAGGGACTAAACAACTAACAAAGACTTGGGTGACACAACTGAGAGAGTTCAGAACTAGGAATTCTGAAGAGCTATAAACCCATCCAACCCATGTTTATTATGACACTGAGGCCTATCTATTGGAACCTGGATATGACTGGAGAAATTTTGCAAGAATTATTAATCAGACAACTCTACTAATATGGAAATGTTATATTTCTGGATGATAATGCTTAGTATTTGTGAAAGAGAGTGACATTATTGTGTGGGTGAGAAGTTCACTTCCTAACCATATGGTTTCAGTTTCAATCCCGCAGCATGATACATCAAGCAAGTGACTCTTACTATAACTCTGAACTGATCAAAGCCATGGAAAACAGGAAAGGTTTAGTGTCAGGACAGACACCCAATTGTAAAAAAGATGCTTCAGATAATAACATATTTGTCCAACCCATGCAAGCATGGAAAAACAAACATAAAACAAAATGAAAAAATTGAATGAATTGGATGGTATAAGATGACATGAGGTGACAATAGTAAAGAATAGCTAAGGAAGAGAGATAGCTTGAAGTAGCTTTCTGGCATGAAATACTTATACTAATACATTGTTCTCTTAATATTTTCACACGTATGTAAATTTCAAATTAAGTTTACTACTACTACTACTACTACTACTACTACTACTACTACTACTACTACTACATTCAAAAATGCACTTGGGACAACCAAAACACTTCTTGGTGGCCCACATTGCAGGTCTCAGTATGCTGTCAAAATAGTAGCTCTATGCAAATATTAAGGAATCTATGATTAACCCCTTAACTTTTAGATTACTCTGTCAAATGTAATGCTTATCTATTCACATTGTTTTGAATTAATTATGCATTATCTTATAGTTTTGAGATGTTGGTGATGTGATCGTTTATTTTTTTAATGATATTGTAGGGTAGGTATGAGAGGCCAAATCTGGCTGGTTCCAGCATAAAACTGTTGAAATATCTAAGCCACATAAGGCTAATTTAAATGCTAAAGAGTTAAAAGAGAAGTTAAAGGAAAATTTAATGAAATAAATGCATACTGATGTCTTTATTCCCTTCACTAATGGAAAAATGAATTTGGCAAGATGATCTTCTTTCTTGCCAGCCATAGAGGGAAATAAACAATCAACTGAAAAATTACAATAAAACATATATTTCACAAATATTTGCAAATGTATCTAGTGCATATCATAATTAAGTGATGGGCTTTAACTCTTTTGATACAAATCTGCTTGAAACTAACTTTGGTTTAGTGATACAAATTTCCTGTTTAAAAGTGATCTAAATTAAAACTTTCCATCAAAATTTCATAGTAATTTATGTTCCAAACATCAACTTAAAATGACAGTTATTTTAGTGAGTTATTTTATTATGAACTGAAACAAAGACTGTGTAGTTCAACAAAAATATGGTAGAAAAATGATTGAAGTCATTATGACAAGTCTTCTCAGATCATATAGAGTCGCAGGGCTGGTTTCCTGATTTCTGTGGTGCATATATTACCCTCTGGGTAGGATGCCAGTCTGTCACAGGAATTAGATACACCAATACAATGTATCTAATGATCTGTATTAAAAACCTTCCTTCAAAATTTCTTGCTAATTCATGTTCCAAATAGCAGCTTAATAATGAGAAAGCTATTTTATTAAATCTTCATTATTTTCAAAAACGTATTGAAATATATACAGTGTATTTACACAGAAATATGGTAAGAAAAAAAAATGGATTTATAAAATGTAACCTAAAATATTTTCATGTTTAGCAAGTGCTGTCTCTGATATATAAACACACACGCACGCATGCGTGCGCGTGTTTAATGTCCATCTTTTGTTTTTTGAAGGTCTGTAACTACTCAGTGTCCAAATATTTTCTGACTCTAAAGAGAAAGTTTAACTTTTATGATACAGTTAAAGCTATGATATTGATGCATGACCACTATAAAAGATTATGAGATTGTAGTACCAAGTATTTATAAGTTTTGTTAAGGTTTTTAGTTATGTGTTCTCCATGTTTTTGTTGTTTAGCCTCAGATCAGCACTGATAAGTATAAACCAGTGATTCTCATGCTTTTGTAACTCAGTCTTTTACAAATACCCTTTTCCAAAAAAAAAAAGAAAAGAAAAGGGTGCTGCGTCTTATCTCTCATATTTTTTTGCACTATCCCATCTAGCATATATTTGGGTTTATTTCATATATTTATGTGGAGAAATCCCATTTATGTTAAATTTTTATGGAAAATACTAAAGGCAAAGACTCTTATTTGGAAATTATATTGGATCTTGGTGTATCATCAGTCATGTTTTTTACTCACAAATAACAATGTCAAACTTCTATTTAAATGTTAATAAAGGATTTTTTTGAAAATGTATTTAAAATATAATTACATTACCTGAGTTAAATATTTTATTTCTAAGGAAAACAACAAGTTCCTATCATTAAGCACTCAGAACCTTACCCCATAGCATAGTCTTGACATTTACCACCTTCTTCTGAGCCTATAATACCCCCAAGAAAGTACTTGACCAAGTTCAAAAATAGTGAAGTAGGCCTATGTTCAAAGTATTCTAGCTACAACCATCATATCTTATTTTTAGACAGTGTGTCCAGTACTACATTATCTAATATGTCCTTCCTTTTCTAAAGATGTTAAGGTGTGATCTGTCAAAGATTTAGCTGCTATTTCTAGTTGTTCAAGTAGCAACTCCTTCATTGCCTCAGTGGGGAAGATTTATCTGGAAGAAGTAGTTTAAGTGATGCTTCTGAGAAAGAAGTGAATCAGGACCAATACAAATGATAGAAAAAAATCAAAAGATATTTGGAAAAATAAATTTGCATTTTTCAGTAATAGATTATTTTCTCTGCTCTTTTCATTATAGAACATCTGTTGGAATGGATTAATATTTATGTAAATATTCATTTGAAGCTCTTGTAACAATCTCTTTGTTGGTTCTGCAAGCATTGACTTGTGTAAAGAATTATATTTGTTCTTTTCATTCAAAAACAAAAAGAAAAAAAAAGGAAAATAGTTACTATGACATATGTGATTTATTAAGAACCAAAATTATTATTAGTTTTCTAATTAGTTATTGTCCTCTAATTCCACCTACGTATTTTAGTCCTTTTTAGTAACTGACACTTTGCAGTGATATTTATTCCTTTAGTTATCAAAAACTTTGGCATTTTCCTTTGACACTAGACCATAAATTTATTATGGGGTAGGAGTGCTAAGCAGTGGTGTGTATAAATACAATGTTATGGCCAGTTCAAATATGCTTGCGGCATGTTTGAACTCGTAAACAAGCCATTCATTGAGAAAAGTTTTCACTGTAGACAAATGGTGTAAATACACCTAAATCAGCTCACAGCACCACCTACCCAGACTGTGAGATGCAAGCATTTCAGAGTGGTTATCTCCTCTTCAGTCACAGCAACATGAAAGGGTGCGCTGTGAGCTGACAAGAGAGATAGTCTCTCTTATGCTATTCCAGGCATCATATGATGACTAGTAGCATTAATCGGTGGCTCACCATAAACAAATTATTGTGTGGGAGTGCTAAGCAGTGATGTGTATAAATGTAAAATCACTGTGCACCCTGTTTGGTTTCTGTGACTGAAGAGGAGATAACCACTCCCAACTGCTTGCATCTCACAATCTGGGTAGGTGGCATTGCGAGCTGATTTAGGTGTATTTACACCATTTGTCTACAGTGAGAAATTTTCTCTATGACAAAACAGTGAATGGCTTTCTTAAAGGTTCGAACATGCCACAAGCATATTTGATCTGGTAATAACATTGCACATAAATTTATTGTTAAGAATTATAGCTAATAGAATCAACCACACTATATGCATGGCATTTATTTTGTTGACTTGTCTTCCCTACTTTCCCTCCAACATCAACTAGCCCTCAACCTGTTCTTCATTATATATGCCACCCCCCCCTCTTTATTCCCCAACTCTAACCAACTCTCACTCTCCCCACCAACCTTCACTCTCTGTTCTGTCTCAACCCATATTCACATTCTTGTATCGTAAGGGGGCCATCCTAACACTTCATCATCATCATCATCATCATCATCATCATCATCCTTTAAAGTACTTGTTCCATGCAAGCATGGGTTACACTGTTTGATCAGATCCAACAGGACAAAGAACTGTGTCATATTCCAGTGTCGGCTTTGGCATGGTTTCTATGACTGAATGCTCTTTCTAATGTCAACCATTTTTCAGTGTGTATTGTATACTTTTTTCATGACACCTACACTAGAGAGGCCACCAAGTAACCTGCAAGACAAGCTAACCCTCGACTAAGTGGGAGTATAGTTAAAAAAGTGGAAGGTGGTTTTATGTCAGGTGTTTAGAGGCTAAAATATGACGTGGACAACCACGTGTGTCATGCTATAGTGGAGATATGTGGCTACTGTGCATTATATAAGGGTGGGTGTGAATAGCTGGAAAGAATATAACAATTAATCATCACCGTTTTATTTGTTTCTTGCTCCACCCTGGTTACTTCCACCCACTTTTCCATAATGAGAGTAGCCATGTGGCTCCTTTACAGCAAGAAGTCTATTTTGTTTTGGCCCTTTGTTTCCTACTTTAACCCTCTCATCCCTCAGCATAAAGCCACCTTCCTCTCTACTTTAACCCTATTCATTTAAAGGGGATCTTAGTCTTGCAAGCTGCAGGACGACTTTTCTAGTGTTGGTGTCATTGTGTAAAGTGGTGTTAGGAAGGGCAACCAGCTATAGAAACCATGCTAAAGCAGGCATTAGAGCTCTGTCAAATCATCCAGCATGTTCCAGTATGGGTTGGACATTTCAAAGATGATAATGACATCAAGATGGTTCAAAAAGAAGAGTCATCTTCAGCAATATTTAAATTCCAAAAGCTGAGCTGGAAACAAAGATTATAGTTCAATGCTGCTTCACTGTGTTCACCATTTCACAGTTGTAAGTTATTGAAACATTAGTTTACAGCCAACAGCTATCACCTCTCAACATCTGGCCAACCATAAAAAAGTTTTTATGGTGTTCTTCTAGAATTACTGTTTTGTAACTTTGAAATTTTCTTTATTTCTTTTGCTTGTTGTTTGTGGAGGTTATAAAAATCCTGTCTGTTTCATATCTAAAGCTGCTTTCCCATATGGAAATACTATAAATTAAAAAAAAATTTTAAATAGATAAATAAATAAAACTAATTATCTTGGTGTACACAACTGAAAAAGCATTGAATTAAAATAGCCATTTATGTGTCATACTTGATATCTGAGAGAAACAAATCTCTTCATAGACTTGTGTTAAAAATTTCATTTACACATGTGAAAAGTAGGTACACATCATTGACAACTCCTAAGAAGGCTGAAACATGCTTGATATTCCTGTGAGTCACTGTTAGGGTAATATTAATCTCTTTGATATTTATTACATTTTTAATATATGTCTATGAAAAAATTTTCTCTCATACAAAACCTCAGCATTATGGCTTTCAATGGTTAAGTACAGTACACAGATGACCATTTTAAAAGAAATTATTTTTCCTAATGGTCCCTTATTTAATGCACCCTAAACTTGTCTGTTTGTCAGTATATATAATCATCATCATCGTTTAATGTCCGTTTTCCATGTTGGCATGGGTTGGACAGTTTGACTGGGGACTGGCAAGCCAGGAGGCCGCACAAGGCTCCAATCTGATCTGGCAATGTTTCCACAGCTGGATGCCCTACCTAATGCCAACACCTTCAGGAGTGTAGTGAGTGCTTTTTATGTGCCACCGTAATAATATTTTTAGATAATGAAATAAATGTTATGCTTTAAAATTATCTTACCGGCCTACTCTGTGCTGCATTTTCATAATGTTCTTTCTGATATTTCAGGTGATCTTGACGAAGAAGAAGAAGAAGAAGCATAGCAAAAATATTTGAAAATATTGTATTCCTTGCATTGAAGTCTGTGTGGTTTAGAAGTTTTGCTTAGCATCCACATGGTTCTGAACTGTCTCTCAATTCATGTTATCTTGAAGCATGTGTTTTCTACCAAACCTTTGGCTCAACTCAACTTTTGTGAATGAAGTTGGATAGATGAAAATCCAACACCACCATCTAACCCTTGGGTTCCTTTAGCAAAATTCACTGTTACAAATATTTGAATTCAGTTCCCATTCTGATGATAACTTAGTTTATTCGTTTGCTTCTTCCTGCTATTGCAAACTCATGAGTCATGGTTTCTTGCCCCACCCTAGTCTTGGAGGCCTGCCGAAAATGGTGATGAGTTTCACTCTTCCCCTCTAACCATGCTATAATTAATATTCAGAAAAAACTTCATTTAGGATTTTATCTGCAGCTTTGGCTTAACTTGTGGGGAAGAGGAAAGTCCATTCAAAAGACTGTGTTCCCTG
The DNA here is from genome assembly GCF_046866305.1 of Octopus bimaculoides. Taxonomy (NCBI): domain Eukaryota; kingdom Metazoa; phylum Mollusca; class Cephalopoda; order Octopoda; family Octopodidae; genus Octopus; species Octopus bimaculoides. The sequence continues at coordinate 16,634,169 of NC_142937.1, forward strand.
ATTTAAGACCGCCTACTGATCCTTGGGTGCTTTTAGTAAAGTGGAAATGAACCTAGAACCATGAAGTGAATTTCTTAACCACACTGCCATACCTGTTCCTAAAGAATAAAAGCATACATAAAAATACAAATATGAGATGTAAAAACAGTTTTGAGTTGCAAGTTTATCTATATATATAAAAATGAGAATGTCTGTCTGTCTGTCTGTCTGTCTGTCTGTCTGTCTGTCTGTCTGTCTGTCTGTCTGTCTGTCTGTCTGTCTGTCTGTCTGTCTGTCTGTCTGTCTGTGTGAATCCCTAAAACTCGAGAACTACACAACCAATTTCATTCAAATTTTACAGATGCCTTACTTAGGGTTCCAGTTGTGTTTTAGTCAAAAAACATTTTAACTTCTTGCAGAGTTCGAGCCCACAGCAACATAATATCTCCTCCACTATTTAAGTATTACGTGTCAAAAGTGAAACAAAAACACTCATGTCAAATACTTTCACTTTAAAAATGAAACTATTCTACTAACTGAAACAATCACATTTCGATACTGTAATGACAGATACTTTCAGAGAGAGAGAGAAAGAGTGAAAGAGATAGAGAGAGAGAGAGAGAGATAGAGAGAGAGATAGAGAGAGAGAGAGAGACAGAGAGAGAGAGATGTATATGTATACATATAGATGTATATGTATACGTTATTCCACGAACTGAAACAATCGCATTTCGATACTGTAATGACAGATACTTTCAGAGAGAGAGAAAGAGATGTATATGTATACATATACATGTATATGTACACGTATATGCATAGAATATATATATATATAGATATAGATCTATATGCATACATGTATATGTACACATATGTGTAGATGTATATATATATAGATGTACATGTAATATGTACACACACACACACATATATATATATATATATATATATATATATATATATATATATATATATATATATATATACATACATGCATACAGATATCTATACATATATACACCCATCACACACAAACACATGCACACAAACACACACATTAGTCATTTGTTTTCTTATCCAAAACTACGTCAAAAGTACTGAACGAATCTTTATGAAATTTGGAAATTATATTCTATGTATAACGGCCATAACTCCCATCAAAATTCATATATTTTTGATGTTGATGAAATTTTAACCCGAACATAACAGATGAGCATTATTTGTAATTCAACGGTACAGATTTCTGCAATGTGGTGCATAAATTGTCAAGTAAATGAGACGCATCTTTGCCTCCACTGATTCACTTGCAAAGTGTTGAGTAAAATTATTTCGTTGCAGACCTCCTTTGGGTCTTTTTACTATCACTGCGACACACATAGTCCCCAGTTGGTAACATTGATTTCAAGGCCCTCCTAGATGAGAGACTGGCATTCCACTTAATGTCTATGTTCCATGCTGGCATGGATTGGAGAGTTATTAATGTAGAAATATGGTATCGTAGCTACTAACAGTTGAGGGTTGCGTAGTCTAGACGGCGTTTTTAGATTTCATTATTCTCTTTAACCCGGGCAAAGCCGGGTATTTCTGCTAGTAATAAATAAAGATTTAGAAGATATTTATGAAACACAGATTTATCATTGTGTATGTAGATTGTTGTATACACAGTTTTAGGTCTATCTCAAGTCTTCTAGGTTTATTAAAGCCAGAGCTTGTAACTTCCATACTGTATAAACGACTGAAAGTACATAACTACTTTCTCAAGGGGATGCCAGTCCATTACCGGATTCACTCACTCTCCCTCAACAGTTACTGGTACTCATTTCTGACTGAGTGGACTGAAATAATGAGAAATTTTACCCAGTAATACAATGCACTGCCTGGTCTGGAAACTCAAACTACAAACTTAGATTCATGAGTCCAAAACCCCTCACCTTCAGAGTGCTTATTTTAATTTTCAAACATATGGACTTCAAATAGTCTTTTCCTTTTACTTGTTTCAACACTGGACCATGGCCATGCTGGAGCACTTCCTTGTAGGGTTTAGTTGAACAAATTAACCTCAGGTACTTATTTTAAGGTCGATACTTCTATCTTTTGCTGACCCAGTAAGTTACAGAGGTGTAAACAAATTAATACCAGTTGTCAAGTGGTGGGAGACTAACACACACTCACACACACACAAACACACATACCACCGCTATCATAATCATAAGGTCTGTGTTTCAAACTGGTGTATGTTGGACAGTCTGACAGGGTCCTATGGATCCTAAGACTGCATTGTACCCTAGTATCTGCTTTGGTGCAGTTTCTATGGCTGGATGCCCTTCCTAAAACTAACCACTTTGCAGCATGTACTAGGTGCATGTTTTTTGTGGCATCAACACGAGTGAGGTTGCCATGCATCTTGAAAGACTATGGTCCCTGAGAGAGGCAGTTTTATACTAGGAGGTGAGGGGATAAAGTATGAGAGGAGGTGGCACAGCAGAACAGGTTTCTTGCTGCAGAAGAGCTACTCACATTTTAGAGGAGAGGGTGGGGTAATTGGTGTGGATATGAATTGTGGTGATGATGTGACTGGTTGGACACTCAGGATATGAGGTGAGTAGAAAGGAATCAAGCCAGAGGAACCAGGAGTGTGGATGGGTGGACGATGTCTGCCTGTCTCAAATCAATAAATCATAGAAGTACAATGAAGTATAAAAGCATTAGAAATCAATATATTGTATTTGTTGCAGATGACACTTCCAATCTATATGGATTGAGAGTGAAAGAGAGAACGAGTGCAGAAAAGGAGATTAAACACATCTGCAACATGAATGAAACTGTGTTCATGTGATGTTTTAAGTTCTCAGGCCTAAGAGTAACTATATTTCTAGTAGTAAAATAGATATGACAGCAATATTAAAAAGTTAAGTCAACAACTTGCTTGAGTAACAGAAGTATTAATAGAGCATACCAGCTTGACAATGAACTAAGTGAAAAGGTGGATTGTCTCTATCTCTTTTATCTATAGAATTTTGATTATTTTTGTTACTCAGTTAATCAAAAATGTTTGCAAAAAAAAAAAAACCTCACATAAATACAAATCTCTTCTCTACCCTTGGTCTGACTAAGGCCTTAAGAGTGGATCTGATAGACACAAACTGAAAGAAGTCCATCATTTATGTATTGTGTGTTTTTGAGTAAGTTTATGCTACTCATCATCTTCATGTGTTTTCACTGGTTGTAAATACTGATCTCAAGCAAATGGCATCATTTGCTTGCAGCTCACCACAAATTCATGTCCATGCTTCTTGACATCTCTTGACTTGCTGCATGATTTTTGTGAGCTAAAGGCTCATTTAAACTGTTGTTTGTTTCTAGATCTGCACATAAAATAAGTCCAGGCTGTTTTTGTTTGATAGACTGGGAGATTACTACCTTACTTGGAAACAGTCAGGGATTGGTATCATGGACATCTAGTCATATAAAAATTCTGCCCCAAATTTCTTTCATCTGATCCATGCAAGCACAAGTAAATAGACATTAAAATGATGGTGATGAGATGATGATGGTGATGAAAAAAAGAGTAATTCTTATCTGTGTCATTACATGTGTAATTTTAAATTATTAAATGCTTCAGCAAATAAGTTTGTTAGAGTAAGCTAAAAGTTTTAAATATTGAACATCCTTTTAAAACCAAAAACATTCTTTAAAAAATGCAGATGAGATGTTTTTAGAATTCCTCCTCTCTCTGTCTTTTTAAAATCTAGTCTGTTCTAAATTCTAAGTAGTGGGTCTTGCACTTTTGAAACTACTTATTACATTTCCATACCAATGTAGTTGTCTATCATAAAAATGATCCATCTCAGAAAAACGTTTGTATATTTATGTATTCACTCCCTTATGATGATTTAGTTTCATTGTATAACACCTTGGGCAAGTGTCTTCTACTATATCATTGGGCCAACCAAAGCCTTGTGGGAGGATTTGGCAGATGGAAACTAAAGAAGCCCATTGTGTGTGTAGTGATAGAAAATAGGGATTGAAGAAGTGCAGGTGAATACTTCAGTCAGAACTCCATGCAAAATATCTGGCCAACGGAATGTCAAGTAAGGAAGATGGGAAACCATATAGGCTAAATCCATGCAAACTAGAATGGTTTTTGCTATGACAGACTGAGGGGCTTTTTATGAATACTACTGCATTACTTGAATCCATATATTGTGACTTATATATATATGATATATACAAGTAGGGGTTCACCAAAGATCGGTGCTCAGCCCCCTCTTGTTCATCATAGACCTCCAGGCAATTACAGAGGAATTTAAGACAGGCTGCCCCTAGGAGCTCCTCTATGCTGATGACCTTGCTCTTATTGCTGAATCATACCAGAACTAAAGAAGTTCCAAGTATGGAAGTAAGGTCTAGAATCAAAGGGTCTTAGAGTTAACCTAGCAAAAACCAAAGTCTTAGTAAGTAGGAAGGCAGACAAATCACAAATCTCTTCAGGTAGATGACCCTGCTTGATCTGTAGAAAAGGTGTAGGTAGAAACTCCATAAGATACACCTGATGTATGATTTGGACACATAAAAGGTGCAACAATATCAGAGGAAGGTTAACAGGGAAATGAGCTTTTGTATGTGGAAGATGCATAGGTACAATAAATGCTGAAAATGTGCAGAAAATAGACTCCATCAACTGCCAGTGGGGCAAGGTAGAGGTAGTAGATAGCTTCTGTTACCTAGGTAACCAAGTTAGTAGTGAGAATAAGATTAAGCTGAGCAAAGTTCAGAGCTCCTGCTTCTGCTGACAATAAAAGGGCCTCTCTCTCAGTGTGAATGGCAGATTGTATGATGCCTGTGTGCGAACAGTTATGCTACATGGCAGCGAAACATGGGCTGTGACAGCCGAGGACATGTATAGGCTTGAAAGAAATGAAGCCAGTATGCTTTACTGGATGTGCAATGTCAGTGTGCATGTTCGACAGAGTGTAAGCATCAATCTCGAGTTCACTGCATTTACAGTATAGTATGACTAACAAGGGACTTTCTGCATAACTGGGGTAGGACAAAACACTTCAAAGTCACTATTTTAATAGTCTTTTTTTTTTTAAGTTTGTCTTTCACAGCAATATGCATTATTAAGAGATACACACACATATATTATACATTATATTCTTGCATATTATATATTCTTTCATATAAACACAATGGGATTGCATAAGGTTTCCATCTGTAAAATCCCATATGCAAGTCATTGGTCAACCACAGGTCATGGCAAAAAAGAGACTTGCCTAAGGTGCTGCACAGTGGGACCATCCCCCAGAATCATATTGTTTTGAAACAAACTTCTTTGTCATACAACCATATGTGAACTCATGGTTTGTTTAATATAAAGCTGTTTAAGTTGCAGCAATGTATATACAGGACTTTTGTGGCTGTCATTATAAACATACTTGTTCCACTTTGTGACACTAGTGCCAAAGGTAATTAGATTTCATACAGAATGTACAATAATGAGGTATAGTCTATTTCTATATTTAATATCAAGTGCATTGATATCACCAATCTCAGAGGGCATCAACACACACACACACAAAATTATTATTATTTGTAATAATATTATTATGATTGTTGTTGTTGTTATTATTATTATTAAAATGTATGGTTAATTTTAAATGAAGGTTAGGTAGCATTATGCAGGTATTTATTTTATCATTAATAAAGAAGCAAAAGGCAATGTTAACCTGACTAAAATTTTAATGTTGAATACAGAGAGACAAAACTTGCATGTTTTAAATGCCCCTCGTCCCATCATTTCTGGCCTTTTTACTATGTTCTATAGTTTGTAGCATTTTACAAAGCACATTAAATGTAGTTGTCTTTGTAAGGGCATTGTTTTCATTTGATGTATCTTGAGTTAGTCACTATCATGGGGCTCTTTTGTTTTTGTCTAAGTTATCTATATGGAAAGGAAGAGTTGAACTTAATTTATAAGCTAATGGAACTCTCTCATCAATTTTACAAGAAATTTTTTCTTCTCTGTGGTACCTATTATTACTTAGATGGACTGAACCACTTAACTAAATACTTTATTACTTAGTTTACACTGGACATGAAAATGTTCAAAGTGTTTAAGAAAAGGGTGCTTTTAAGAAACCATCTCATCTGTGCTATTAAAGAGTGATTTTTGTAATCTGCTGAGTTTGTTTGAGTAAACTGTCAAATTTAGAGTCAATACTCTATCTCACAACAGATAATTATTTCTATCTCACAACATATAATTATTTCTAATTTAGAGAGAAGGTCAACAACTTTTGAGGAGCAGATTAGTTGAAACCATCAGTGACAGCTGACAGAATTGGAGCATTGGGAGAAAATGACTTGCAGTATTACTTCTGATTTTTTATTCTGAGTTCAAATCCTGTTTGGGTCAACTTTGCCTTTCATCTTTTTGGGTTTGATAAAGTAAAATATTAGTCAATCAATCTTTTCCCCTAAAAACAATTGGCCTTGTGCCTAAATCAGAAACAATTATGTATTCTTAAGTGATTAAAAATATGGGTTATTGTCATGGTTCCTAAGCCCCGAGTCAAAGATGTTCCAACCATGATCATCCTTTCATTCATTCAGACACAGTATATTTAGGAGTACACTATCCCATGAGTTCTATTATTTTCTAAGACAGTAAAATATGAGCCAAGGGAAATCTGGCTGCTATTTCTAGCAAATTGAACAACCACTTTGTTCTTCCCTTGTTCATACCAGTTCTTGATACTTGTGCTGCTGTTGTTTTGCCCTGGTCATCCAAAATTGAGAAAAATTTGTAGTCAAAAGTGTTCCAATCAGACCACCTCCTCCTTTTTATCGAATAAGGTATCTAGAATTACCTATGTGTTTGTTTTTCTTTTCTTGTCTTAAGACAGTTGTTTATAGCAGCAGCCAATATTTATCTATTTTATCTCATGAATGTTTAACTGTATTTAAATGACTACATCAAAAGTTACTATTAATAGGTGCAAGGAAGCAAAGCTGTGAGGTTAAGGAGCTCAATTCCCAATCACATAATTTCAGGTTTGGTCCCATTTCATGACATCATCTACTACAGGGTGGCACAAAGAGGACAGACGTTTTTGAAAAATTCACGTAATCATTAACTTTAGCTGCAAACAAATTTTATTGACATCAATGTATTCATATTGAATTAGTATTTGTCAAAATCAAGTGTGGAAAACAACATCCATCATGTGGTGTCTGTTTTCATTGATGCATTTCTGAAGGTGTTCTTGGAAGTTGGCCTCCATTCTTTCCAGCAATGCTCTGTCAATTTGGGCAACTCCCACGCAAATAGCTTCCTTCACATCATCCAATGTATGGGGCTTATGCACATACACATGTGCCTTGAGGTTTCCCCACAAGAAATAATCACACATGGACAAATCAGGAGACCTAGGGGCCAAGGGATGTCAGCAAACTTGAAAATGAGATGGTCACTGAAGAGAGGGCAAAGAACGTCCATTGATGCTCTGGCTTTGTGAGCCATTGCCCCATCCTGCTGAAACTACACATGTTAAATAGGTATATGTTTTCATCATAATTCAAGCACAAAGAAGTTGTTTATCATCTTGATGTAACGCTCAAAGTTGACAGTAACAGCATTTCTGTTATTGTCTTCAAAAAAGTAAGGACCAATGACAGCAGTTTTTCCAGCAGCACCCCAGACCATCACTTTTAGGCTGTGCAGTGGTTTTTTGTGCAGTTCTTTTCAAGAGTCCAATAACGACAGTTCTGTTGATTCACCATGCCATTAAGATGAAGATGAGCTTCATCACTCATTAACAAAATGAGGTTGTCATTTGCCTCAAAAATTGCTTCCATCTGACAAATACCAGAAACAATTCTTATTTCTTTACTGCCCACAAGGGGCTACACACAGAGGGGACAAACAAATGAATTAAGTTGATTATATCGACCCAGTGCATAACTGGTACCTATTTAATCAACCCCGAAAGGATGAAAGGCAAAGTCGACCTCAGCGGAATTTGAACTCAGAACATAACGGTAGACGAAATGCGCATTTCGCCTGGCGTACTAACGTTTCTGCCAGCTCGCCGCCTGTGACTGTTGCCGGTTAGAGAACATAATTATGTAAAATAATAAGGGTGATAAATTGAATATTAATTTAATTAACATCAATTTAAAACCAGTGGCCTAGCATAAAGAAAAGTCTGAAAATTCAGAAAAATTGTATTACATAGGTATAAGAAAGGATGACCACTAAGTGGACATCCATTATGCTAGAAAAACAGTCACTGCAGTGAATTATCTTCTGCAGAATTGTTTCTGGTATTTAGTGCGCCAGAGCAGAGACATTTGAAAATAACCCCAGTGTAATCAGTAGAACTGTACACATGTCTAATTTTATGTGGACAACTCATGTATAGTCCTGCAAATTATATTGAATTAGAACGGTCGTATATTCATTGTCTCATTCATATTCATTGTCTCATTCATGATGTTTTATTCAAATAACTGTTATAAGTATGTAAATGCAGATATACAGGTGATAAAAAAATATGGAAAGTTATATAAATATTTATGTAGTCATTCTCACCTTCACACACAGACAACCTAATATTGTGTACTACCAATGAGGAATTAATGATTAAGGACCACAACAAAGATGGTCCCACTAAAATTGTAAATAGGGTGTTATAAATAGATTCACATCTTCAGCTTTTGATTGCCATCTATTTTAAGTTTGACTTCTACAAATCACATAAATTGTCATTTAGATATGAATAATGACAGGTTGAACTGGGTGAATTCCATGTAGAAATTAAAGTTTACACTCTGTTAATTTAATTTATTAAACAGATTGTTTGTAACTTCTAATTTAATAATCACTAATATAAATGTCAGCTGGTTAATTTGTCCAGTCACATTTTAAATGCTATAAAGAGAGAGGGAAGAGAGAATTAAAACAAGGGGCACACATACTAGGCTTGGTGGCAGGAGAAGGAGTGGAAGTAAATAACAGAATAGCTGTGAGAAGAGTTACAGAAATGAGAAAATTGTTTTATTTTAAAGTAATGAATATTTTTCTTTTGAAAATTATTATTCATTTCATCATTTTATGTAAGCATCAAGAAATTTGATATAAGTTAAATTATAATTCTTTTATGTATTCCACATTTCTTTAAATTACTGAAGATAACAAAAATATACTTCCAAAGCTACCCATCTGATGACAAGTAACAATTTAGTTGAAATATAATTGATGACAGGGCAAACTGGTTAAAATTTTATGTAAAAATTAAACTTCAGTGGCACTACTATGTAAAATGTATCTGTGCTAGTACCACGTAAAAAGCATCAAGTGCACTCTGTAAAATGGTGGTTGTTAGGAAGGGCATCCAGTCATAGAAACCATACTTAAACAGATAATTGGAACATTATGCAGCTCTCCGGCTGGCCAGCTTCTATCAAACTCCTATCAAACTGTCCAACCAGTGCCAGCATGGAAAACATGCATTAAATGATGATGATGATGATATTGATGATAAGTTTCTGTTAATTTAAATAATTCATCTGAGTGGACAGTAAGCAATATAAAACTAACAGATATGTAAATTAATTGTTCCAGTTTATTAGATTTTTATTTTCTTTAAATGGAAGCAATTCAACATTGATCACACTTGTAGAAAAATCAATATCTGTCTGATGATAGATAGTTAAAAGGTTTTGTTAAGTGGATCCATTTTCTCCTGATATGTAACAGCTTGTTTTATGGATTTGTGTGTGTGTGTGTGGTGATATATATGTATATATATATATATATATATATATATATTCCCTTATGAGGTTTTTTCATGCTAGCTACTTGATAAGTTCTTGTAAAATATCTTATCCTATTATTGAATTAATTATATATATATATATATATATATATATATATATATATATATATATATATATATATATATATGTATAGATATATGTATATATATAGTTATGGTATATTCTGTTAAGAATGTAGTACAGTATAAAGCTCATCCACCTTCAGATTTTACCCTGTGTTATCCAGTAGTAGTATTATACATACTTCCAGGTTTGTGTTTGGGCATCTATCATGTGTGAATAGATACTTTAAAAAATTTGGAGTCAATGAGAAGGAGTATGGTTGGACATTTGTTTTTTAGTCACTACAGTTGTTTCCACACAACGTAGTTCTCCAGGCATGCAGGTACTTGATTATGCAATGTTTCCCTGCATTATGAGATCTCATAATGCAGGGAAGCAGTTGCATAATCAAGTACCTGCATGCCTAAAGAACTACGTTGCATGGAAACAATTGTAGTGATTAAAAAATAATGTACAACCGTACTCCTTCTCGTTGACTCCAATTTTTTACAATTATATATGTATGTATATATATATATATATATATATATATATATATATATATATATATAACAAATAAAAGGGTAAAGGATTATTAATTTATTAATAAATTAATAATTAATAATTTTTACCAAGCCCTTCGGTATGTAAACACCATTATCGGTCAAGAACTTATTTAAAAGTCCTTATACATTTATAAACATAACTAAGGGATCAGCAACAGTTGCTTCACCACATACTGACATTCAGAAATAGCAGCTAAAGTGCTAAAACTCCAACAGATAGCTGTTGGAGTTTTAGCACTTTAGCTGCTATTTCTGAACTCCGGTATGTGGTGAAGCAACTGTTGCTGATCCCTTAATTATGTTTTTATATATATATATATATATATATATATATATATATATATATATATATATATATACATATATATATATACATATATATATATATATATACTCTAAATAATTGATATGGAAGACAGAGTATGTTGGAAACTTTATTTATCACAACGATCATTTTGGTATAATTGTACACTGCTCCCTAGTAGGTGGAAAATGATATAATGAATTTCAATGCACCCCACTATGCAGAAATGCCTCATCCGGTGCCATAACAGGATTTGAGACGTGACTACAATCAACATCATCTGGCTAAGCCTATGAGCAAAATATCACCTATGTAACTTGGAATCCTGTAATGTCAACTGGTGAGGCATTTCTGCACTGTGGGGTGCATTGGAATTCATTATATCATTCCCCACCCACTAGGGATCAGTGCAGAATTATGCTGAAACAATCATTGTGATAAATAAAGTTTTCAGCATACTCTGTCTTCCATATCAATTATTTAGAATATATTCAATGTGCACTGAGGAATTCCTAATGTAGATCCAGTGATGAATGTGCATTTACTGTAGATGACACCAGGTAGCCATAAGAGGTGAACGTTCCCTGCCAGCACACTACTAGGGACATATCCAAAATACAGTTTGTATGCTAAATTTTAAATTTCAAATCTAAACTTTAATTATAACTTATATATATATATATATATATATATATATATATATATATATATATGTATATATACGCAATCATACCTCACTTAATGAAGACTTGCTTTTCAAGACCTCAGGTTTACAAGTTTTATTTTATAATAAACTTTTCATGCACAAGATCCAAATTTTGAATGAAGTGTACAAGTTTCTACTACCATAACAAATGCTTCTGTGTATTACTGAGAAATCTATAGAGAGTGAAAAAAAGCCTCTAAGTAAACAACTCAAGACATCTTTTATAAAGAAACCTACAAGTCCATCTACAAGTGTGTGGGAATCAGTGATCATGTCTACAAGTGATGGTGTGCATGAGTCTGGTGTGAGTGAAAGTGATGCAGAAAGTGATAATAATAATAGTTTTTATTATAAATGATGTTGACATTCTTTTTATATTACATAAAATATTCTTTATGTTCTACTGTTGTTTTATTGCCATTTATTTACCAGTATTATAAATTTATTGGTAAAATATTTTTCTGGGAACGAATTATGATTTATAACATTGCTACTATGGGAAATTATTGCTCTGCTTTATGAGTTTTCACTTTATGAGTGGTCTCCGGGAACAAATTAACTTAAGACATTACTGTATACACACACACACACGCGCACACACACACGCACACACACACGCACACACACATACACTTGTTTCAGTTATTGGACTGTGGTCATGCTGGGGCACAACCTTGAGAGGTTTAGTTGAACAAATTGACCCCAAGTCTTTTTTTAAAGCTTGGTACTTATTCTATCAGTATCTTTTGCCAAACTGCTGAATTACAGAGGCATAAACAGACCAACACTGGTTGTCAAGTGGTACTGAGGAACAAACACATACAGACACACACATAGATATATACATATGGATGACAGGCATTTTTTTTGTTTCTATCTATCAAATCCTCCCTCAAGGCTTTGGTAAGCCTGAAGTTACAGTAAAAGACAATTATGTATGTATGTGTGTTTACATACATCCATACATCATCATTGTTTGACATCCGTTTTCCATACTGACATAGGTTGGCTGGTTTGATCAGAGCTAAAAAGTTGGAGATCTGTGCCAGGTTCCAATCTGATTTGACTTGATTTCTACAACTGGATACCCTTCTTAATGCCAACCAGTATGAGCACCTTTTACATGGACCAGCATGGGTGCTTTTTAAATGAGCCAGCACAAGTGCTTATTATGTGGACTGGTACAGGTGCATTTTAGATGAGCCAGCACAGATGTTTATAACATGGACCAGCATGAGTGCTTTTTACATGAACTGGCACAAATGCTTTTTACATGGAGCAGCACAGGTGCATATTATATGAACCAGCACAAGGGCTCTTGTAAGGCAAAAACCTCTTCAGTTTGGAGGGAAGCATTAATAATTCTGTTATGGTGGGTGGCCTTCTTGACTACAGCAAGGTATCAGATATCTCAGCCCTTTGTTGTCTCCTTCATAAGGTTCAGTGTCCTCAGATCAGCCTTCAGTACTTCATCCCATGTCTTTCTGGGTTTCACTCTTCCACTAGTTTCATTCACTTTAAGTATTCAGCCCTTCTTTATGCAGCTGTCTACATATATCTGCATTCCATGACCAAACCAGTGCAGTCTTCTCTCTTGCACACTGCATCTAATTCTTCTCAATGCCTAACTTTTCTCTCAATACACTAGCACTCTGTTGCACATGTACACTTCTACTGCACATCCAACAAAGCATATTGATATATATATATATATATATATATATATATATATATACACACACACACACATATACATGCACATATATATGAACATATATACTAACAAATACAGTTATGTATGTTCGTATATATATATATATATATATATATATATATATATATATATATATGTATGTACAAAAATACATTTTGTGGGTGTGGGTGTGTGTATAGGCAAATGAAGAACAACAAAAATCAAAAGGACATATACAATAAATGTATTAGATTGACACTCAGAAAAGGTTTAAGATGGGAAAAAGAGGGGTGTGATATTTTGAGTATGGCTCTTTGTCAGAAAGAGTAAAAAGGAAAAAGTCCAGAGAGAAGGAAAAGAATTGTCCGAGGAAAGCAAATGTGTCATTATATGGCTGAAAAATAACTGACAAGGAGTGGAGAAAGATAGAGAAAGTGGTTTTTGAAAGCATGAGCGTGCAAAAATGGTCTGTGTGTGTGGTAGTATCTGTGTACATGTATCTTTGTGTTTATGTGAGTGATGTATGTGTGAGGTAGTGGAGCAAACAGGTTAGTAGCAGTTGTTAGATGTGGTAGTAAAGAGAGTCAGTCAGATTGATAGATAGGTGTTGTGTAATTTAGGTAAGAAAAATAGCAGTTTTCAGTTTAAAATATCTGTGATACAAATTTACATTGAAATTATAACATATTCATATGTTGTATAGTTCAGCTAGTTTGGTTAATTGACAGACTCATGAGTTTAAAGTGAACAGCCATCACGTTAATCAATAAACAATCCCTTTGATTTAGACATAATTAAATAAATATGATGGTTGTCATCATAAAATTTATGTCAATTTGTTTCAATGTCAAATCAATTCTGAAACAAAAGATGCCAGACCTGACCTAGCCAATCCTTATATCTTCATTGGTCTACCTCTACAGTAGTTGCTGTCTGCTTATCAAATCGTAGTACTTTACCACCCAATATGTCTCAATCATTTACACTTTCTATTCTTGTCAAGATTTCCCCCCAAATTCTCTAACCAATATCTTTGATGCTCAATTATATTCTTCATTTAATCATTCACTCATTCATATCTGCTTTACATGTTAGCATGTGTTGGATCAGTACTCTTCAACTTTTTTTTTTAACTATTGCCCCATTTCTTTTACTAACACACAAACCAGGATGTTATCCTAATGGCTGTTGTTATACATCATAAACTACCGAAGAGCAAAGAATAGTAGAACTGATTGAATATCATTATTTTCCTTTATGTCCACTTTTCCATGCTTATATGGGCCAGATGGAGCTTTTTGCGAGGGCAGATTTTCTTTGGCCTTATTTCTTTCTAGTCACTAAACCTGTTTCCAAGCAAAATAATGTTTCTCCATGACTAGACATGTTTTTATAGCAGACTGGAAATGAACAATACCACTTGGGTAATGACAACACTTTGCCTTGACATCTATTGAATGTTGTCGAGGCAAGGATGCACGCACACATGCACGCACACATGCACGCATGCACGCACGCGCGCACGCACGCACACACACACACACACACACACATACACACACACACACACAGAGTTTCAACCCTTGTGTCTTTATTAGAAATTGTTATTTGCTTGTAACTTTTATTTCAACAGACTCCTACCACCTTCAACACCAACTGTTTCAGTAGTAGTAGTAGTAGTAGTAGTAGTAGTAGTAGTAGTAGTAGTAGTAGACATATGCATGACATCCATCTTGCATTATTGTTCACACAAAAAATGGTGAACATTAGCAAACCTGTTTAACACAGACAAGTATATACATTGTAAGCATAATTTGAATGGTAGACTTAACCCATCGCCTAGTTTAACACCACCACCACTTCGTTCTTGGGTACCTGAAGCCTGTGATCCCTCCCCACTTCATCACAAGCATTCAAGCAAGGCCTTTGTCTGGAAGCCCATGACAAAAAAAAAGGTATCTCATTTTTCAAGGACACTTCCTTTTCTTCTTTGATTAACAAAAACAAACAACAACAAAGAAAAAAGAGAAGAAAAGAAAGATAAAAAAATTAAATTCATTAAATCAAAGTGAAAGTTCTACAGCTGTAGTTCATTGACATACCTTGACTCATTTACATGACATGATCTTTAGATAAACTGTTGGTTGTTTGAACTAGTTCCTCTCAAAGTAGGCTGGGGGTAGGAATAGGGATTTTAAATGGAGACATTGGGTACGGTGGTCAGGGGTGGTGTCAAAGGGGGTAGCAAGGGATGGAGTGACAAATGTATTTGTACAATCTTTCTCATTTATCTAAATATGAACCTTTCTGTTATATTAATGTTGAAATACACTACCTTTGTTTCTATTAATTTTCAATTAATTTTGAAAATAATGAAGAATTTAGTAAAAATAACTTTATTAAGTTTGTGTGAAAGATAGAAGGTTTTAATTTACCTCACTTTAAAACAAGAAATTTGTATCATAGAACCAGGACTGGTTTCAGGCAGGTTGGTATCAAAAGGGTTAATCGTAATGTAATATGGTAGACTACTTATTAATCACAATCATAATGATGACAACATCAACGATAATAATAAGACTGCATTGTGAATAAGTTAATAAATAAAACTGTAAATATTTATATACACGGACACACGCACATGCACTCTGTCTCTGTCTGTCTGTCTGTCTGTCTCTCTCTCTCTCTCTCTCTCTCTCTCTCTCTCTCTCTCTCTCTTCCCTCTCTAATAACTCAGATTAGTTGGCAAGTCACGAAGCCTTAAGAGCTCTGTAAACATGGCATTCAATTATAGAAGGGTGGTGTGGTAAATAGTCACTCATATCAAACTAATACCTGGAATTAAAATTACTCTGACCTGATAATGTTACATGCATGTATATCAAAAAGAAGTTGTGACAGTGAATCACAGCAAGAAGATATTGGAAAACTGTTTGTAAAAGAAAAGTGGCAATGGTTAAGAATGTTTGAGAAACATTGGTTTAAGGTTTAAATCATGTGGAAGTGAAGTAAACAACAAACCTCAAGAAACAACAAACCTCTAATCAATTGACAATGTAAAAACTTGTAGATAAGGAAATGTTTATAAAGTAACACAGATGTTTTTTCTTTCCAACTTTAATTACAGAGCTCTTAAAGTTTCGTGATTTACCAACTAATATGAGTCATTAGAGATTGGCCTTTAAAACCAAAGTTACTCATATAGACATCTGTTAAATTCAATTGTTCATTCAACTCATCTTATTAAAGGTAGCTCTGCTGCTTATTGCTTTTAGATTTTAAAACATTTTTAAGATGGATGGTATAGTTGTGTGGTTAAGAAATTCACTTCCTAACCACATAGTTTCACTTTCACTGCATGGCACACTGGGCAAGTGTCTTCTACTATAAACCTAGATCAATGAGTGGATTTGGTAGACACAGACTGAAAGAAACCTGTTTGACCAATGTACGGGGAAGGACAGAAAGAGTTTGAGATGCAGTAAATGACGTTACCAGAAGTGCAGGTAAGGGAGTTGGTGATGTGATAGGGACGATGATGGGTGCCTGTGAGGATGATGGTGTTGGAGAGGTAGGGGCTAGTACAGTAGCGTGGGCAGGTCAAACGGGACACCACTTGGCTTACTGGTTCACAGAGCACCTCCGAGACATCAGACTTGGCAATGGCACCCTGGTCTCATGCCATTTCTGCTCTACCGGTCATTCACTACAACATCTGTCTGTGTTAGAACTGTCTTTGCACAGAGGCCATCTGGAATCCTGCCTTCACCATGAACAGGAATTAATCTTCTCTCTTCGCTCCTTTCTGCAACATGGGCTCAACTCCCCTCCTTTTTTTCATCTGACACCTATTTCCTCTCTTCAATCTTAACTACTTCCTCTCTTCATTGATACCACCACCACTCCCACCTCAGCCCACACTACCACACCACCACACACCACTCCACACGCACTAGCACTGACCACTTCCAGCACCCACACTACACACCATCATCCACACACCTACACACAAATCTTCAATAGCGCCACCACACATACCACTATATGAGCAGCCACATGTTACAGATGCACACACTTACACATGCACTCACTCATACACTTCAGAGTCACTAGCCCCTGTTCATACACATACACACTTACACATTCACACAAACCATTCTCACATGCATACACATGCATGTGCACCTTCATTTGGGATAACCACCAGTTTATTATCTCCCTTTCTTTCAAACTTTTTTTTCTAATAATTCACCATGCTTGACCGCTAAATCTACAAGTTTTGTTTATTTTCTCTTATTCATTTCTGTTGAAGAGCGTAGGCTCAAAACATAAAAGTCGTTTTCATTTTCCCAAGTGTCAAACTAATACACCTGGTTGTTGTTCATACACCTGTCTTCGTCTTTTGTTTTTCTATAAATTTTATGCTCATGTGGCCACCCCAGTTTTATCTTGCCTTAACTTCCTATTCTTTGGACTTGCATATCTTCGTCTACATACCAGCACTCCACCCGAATTACCACTGGATATACCGACTCTACTTTGATGGATTTCACTGGATTTTTTGTATGTATATATGTATATATATATATATATATAAAACACACACACACACACACACACACACACACACACACACACACACACACATATATATATATATATATATATATATATGTATGTATGTATGTATGTATGTGTGTATGTGTATTCTTGGCATCATGCAACAGCTGTAAACAAGTGTCACTGTCATACAAAACAGTCAATTTCATTTCCAGTCTTCTGTGATCAAAGGGAAATATTCCCTTATTTGGAAACAGGTGAGGGTTAGCTAATTATAAGGCATCAAGCCATAGAAAATCTGAATCAATGAACTCCATATGACCTATGCAAGAATGCAAAAGTGGATGTTAGAATGGTGTCAATGATGATGATGGTGATGATGATGGTATATTTGTATTCACCTTAAACCATTGCATTATTGATAATTGTGTTTCTTACATTTTTAATTTATAATTTGATATTGATCTTTTTTCTTACTGTTATAATTTGAATGATTATGCAAATTTGAACAGATTTTATATAAATTGTTAAAGCAAATGGCTTTCTAACATGCATAGTTTGCATTACATCAACCAATCAACCACAAAATGGAAATAATAATAATAATAATAATAATAATAATAATAATAATAATAATAATAATAATAATGTTTAGTTATATTTTGGCATGCAATGAAGTCAGAACTAAATCATGTGTAAGCATTCAATACTATGAAGGTAATGTAACTAGTCTGTCTGTCAGGGCCACCAAGTAACTTGTTGGACAAAAATCATTTGTGAGGAGAGGAGGCATTGGAGGAGATGATCGTGTGTTAGTCAGATGATGAAAGGTTGTAGTTAGACAGAAAGACAGAAACAGGTGTTTGCTGTAGAGGTTACCCGGCCAGAGAGAGAAAGAGATAGAGAAAGAGAGAGAGAGAGAGAGAGAGAGAGAGAGAGAGAGAGAGAGAGAGAAAGAGAGAGAGAAAGAGAGAGAGAGAGAGAGAGAGAGAGAGAGAGAGAAAGAGAGAGAGAGAGATATCAAGCATGAAGACAGAAACAGGTGTGTGGCTGAAAGGAGATACATGGTTACCCAACTTGAGAGAAGTGCAGGAGAGGAAGAGGGAGAGAGAGAGAGAGAGTGGGAGGCAGCAAGATAGAAATGGTGGCAAAGTGCTGGGCATACTCACAATGGGCAGTGATCAGAATATAAATGGAATGGTTGAGTAAAGGAAGAGAGAGATATAGATGGTGGCAAGAGCCAGGGTACACCCTTGAGGTTTGAAGGTCGTAATATAAGTGGCAGCATATTTCGAAAGGAGTGGGATTAGAGAGTGCAGAGGGGTAGGGAAGTGCGTGGTGAAAACCTGGGTATATATAGAGGCGGTGGGGCGGGGGATGCAGGATAGCAATGATTCAGAGAAACAGGCTCATGAGAACAGGATTGTGGAGTGAGAGGTAGGCACGGTGTATGAAGGTAAAATGGGAGGAAGAGAAGAGATGTAGATTGGTTTGTTGGGGTAGGGTGTGTGAAAACTGAATTTTCTTTTTACCTTGACTATCTTGTCTTTGTTGTTTCTGTTTTTGCTTTGATATATCATTATTATCAAAGATTTGGGTCTTGATAGACTGGAAAATTAAGAAAATGTTATAACTTTACCATGTAATTAAATGAAGAATATAATATATTTGTGATATAATTAGTTTGGCCTAATGCAGTCCTCAGATCTGTTGGATCCTATCTAACTGTCCATCCACACCAGTATGAAACATGGATATTAAAAGATAATGGTGATGGTGATGATGATGAGGGTAGCCCTCCTTTTTTTTATTAGACATTTGAGATATTATTTAACCCTTTTGATGCCAAACTGCCCTAGTTCTATGATGCAATCTTTCTAATTCAAAATGATCTAAATTAAAACCTCCCATCAAAATTTCATGTTAATTCATATTGCAAACACCAGCTTAATAATGACAGTTATTTTGATAAATTCTGTATTATATTCCAAATTGATTAAAACAAAGGCAGTGTATTTCAACAGAAATAGGGTAATGATAGGGTTAATAGTTTCTGGTTTAGGTTGCAAGGCCAGAAATTCATAGAAGAGATGGGAGTGTGTGATCACATTGTTATAGATGGTCCATTTTTCGTTCCAGTCACCATTCTCTTCAAAAAAGGATCACTGTCTTCATGTTTTTGCAATGAATCACAGAAAATTGGAAATGAATGACACTGCTTGTATGACAGTGATGATCATTTACGACTACCATGTGATGTCAAAACTAGAAGACACAAAAATACATACACACACAGACCCATAGACACAGACTCACTCATACGCATACACACACTCCCCACATACAGATACACTCATACACACACACACACATTCACGACACACACATATATGACAGGTTTTTTCTCAGTTTCCATCTACCAGATCAACTCACAAGGCTTTGGCTGGCCTTGAGTAGAAGACATTTGCCCAAGGTGCCACGCAGTGGGACTGAACCCAAAACCATGCGGCTAGGAAACAAACTTCTTAACTACAGAGCAATGCCTGTGTAAAGGTATACATGTTTAAAAAAATAAATTTCTAAATTGACCACTGTTTACATTCTAGCCTAAGAAGCTGAAGAAATATAGTATAAATAAAAACATTTCAAAAAATAGATTCCTAAATGGACCACTCCTTGCAATTCCATTCAAGAGCTTGAAGAAACATGAGATGGATAAAAATATCTTTAAAATATAGATTTTTAAATTCATCACTCTTTATCATTTTGTACAAGAGCTTGTGAATATATAGTATAGGTGAAAATATTTTTAAAAACTAGATTTCCAAAGTGATCATTTTTTACCATTCCAAGCAAGAATCTGAATAGATTAGTGTTAGTGGCCTGCTGGAATCTTTTTAACCTTTGCAAACTCAATCTATTTTTCTGCTGTGTGTCATTATTTTCTGCACCAATTCTAATTTCCCATTATCTTTCCATGTTAGAATTTTAAATGAGATGTGACAATTGTTATACAAATCACAAAATAATTTACTAAAACGAATTTTCAATTCTTACATTAAGCAGATGTTCACATGGTGTCAAAACCAGTTGTTTTGATGTCACAACCTTCAGCTGTTTCTGAATCAATGAGCTGAGAACTAATCTAAGAGAATTCTGCTTAGAATTCAATCTGTCTTCTTCTTCTTCTGTTTCTTCTACTTCTTTCATTGCCTGAAATAAAATAGATTCAGAGAATTCTTATTCTTGTCAAATACAATCATTGACGATTTCCATTAAATACATAATTATGACTTATATTTAGCTGCATTCTTCTGTTCTTCTAGTAGACAGCTTAGCTTTGGAAGAAATTTTATAGAATCTATGTCAGTACTGAGGACATAAATTATTGGCTGGTATCATTGATGTTTTGTTACGTACAAGCCAGATAAAATATAACTCACCATGTAATGTTTACATCACTGTTCTCTTTATATATTTTCTGGAGGTATTTTTCTATTTAGAATTTTTTTCCTATTCTGTTTTTCCTTAGCTACTTATGCTGTTATTTAGACTATCAGATCTGATCAAAGAGAGCTATGATACAGGTATTCCAGCAGTTGCTGTCATGTCCTTTATTAAAATTCTTGATTGTTACCCGTCATATGACAAGTAACTTTGGAAGTATACTTTTAGCACCATGAGTAAAGAGTCACTATTAATATTAGTTTCAGATTTTGGCTCAAGGCCAGCAATTTTGGGAGAGAGGCAAGTCAATTACATTAACTGCAGTATTTAACTGGTATTTATTTTATCAACCACCAAAGAATGAAAGGCAAAGTCAATTTCAGCAGAATTTGAACTGAGAATGTAAAGACAAACAAAATGCTGCTTAGCATTTTGCCCAGAGTGCTAATGATTCTGGCAGCTTGCCCCCTTAGTCACTATTAGTTCAATATTAATATTAAATAGTATATATATATACGTGAGCATACATGCACACACACACACACACACACACACACACACACACACACACACACACACACACGCGCACACACATGCATTCACTCACACTATTATTTAACATTCGTGTTCTATGGATGATTTCACAGAATCTAATGAACCTAAGGACTGCATCATGCTCCAGTATCTGCTTGGCATGGTTCCTATGGCTGGATGACCTACCTAACTTCAACCACTTTACAACATGCATTGCGTTGGCTGCTTTTTTCATGCCACCAACACTAATGAGGTTGCCATACAGCTTGCAAGACTGTGAACCCTGAGGGGAAGGGGATCAGCTTTATGCTAGGAAATGTGGGTTAAAGTATAAGAGGAGGATGGTGACAGAGCAGGTTCTTATTGTAGAGGAGCTACATGGCTACTCATATTTAGAGGAGAGGGTAAGAATGATTAGTAGGAATTTCAAAGAAATAAATAATGGTGGCCCCTGAAGGTACAAGGTAAGGGGTAGTGAATGGGGACAGAGAAACTAGGAGTGTGGGACTGTGGGGTTATAGTGTTTGAGGGAGCAAGGGATTGAGGAATGAGAGAGAGGGAAGGTAGGCAACAACTGCAATGATTGGGTAGGGCTGAAGGGTGGATGTAGGGAATAGTGAAATAAGGGATTGGGTATGATTAATGAGTTGGGGAAGGTAGAGGGATACACAGGAGAGTGGAAGGATAGCAACAGGATAGTAATAATGATACAGTTGACAAGTGAAAGATGGCATGTGATTGGGTAGGCTGCTGGACTGGGGGAAAAGAAAGAGAGGCAAGCATAGTACACAAGGGAAGACAATTTGGTGGTTCAATGTGGATGATCAATGTAACATGTGGATGGAGAGAACAGTATTAATGGATGAAATATAAAGTGGTATCAGGAGTTGCAGTGAGAGAGATGATAATGAGAAAGAATTGATATGAAGAAGGGATTGGTGAAGGTGTCCATTTGTGCATAAATACACACACACACACACACACACACACACACACACACACATATATATACACTCACAGTGCTTCCAGAACTCAGTTTCACTGAGGTGGAGAGGTCTCCTTGAGAACTGCATATCACCTGACATATTGGCCCTTTGTCATCTCCATGAGGTTCAGTGTTCTGAGAGCAGCTTTCGTCACTTTGTTCCATGTCTTCCAGGGTCTCTGTCTTCTGCAAGCACCAAACATTGAGAGATCAGTTAATAAATATTCATTTCATTATTTTATATAAGCACTAATACATTTGATAAAAGTTAAACTTTAATTATTCTATGTATGCCATATTTCCTAATTATTACCCATGGTGGCAAAAGCACACTTCCAAAGTTATTCATCATACATCAGATAACACCCTAGTATAAGAATATAAGCTAAGAATAGGAATATAGAATAGAATGACATTAAAAATGTTAATTAATGACAGGAACAGAAATGCTTAGCTACCTGTTGTTCAGTGTTATTATTAAACACATCATTTATAATACTGCACACATCCTTTTCATTTGTGGCTTCCCTCAACAAACCAATTAAACCTACAAAATGAATGTAGAACATCCACTGACAAGTGTTTTAACATTGAGTTTATCTCCAATTTATGATTATTAAAACAAATATAATTGTTTAACCTTTTAATTACCATATTTCTATTGAAATACACTATCTTTGTTTCAATTATTTTTGATAATAATAAAAAATTTAAGAAAATAACATTGCCATTATTAAGCTAGTGCTTGAAACAAATTAATCTGAATTTTGATGGAAAGTTTTAATTTAGATCATATTAAAAAACAGAATGCTTGTACTACAGATTCAGAGGTGATCTTAGGCAGGTTGGTATCCAAAGAGTTAATATGATTTAACATTTACTTCTCCATGCTAGCACATGTAGAAATTGACCTTAGATTTTTCCTGTCAGGACTAATTCATTAATGTTCCATATTAGTCTTAAGTCTTTCAAAGCCCAAATCCTCTTTGCTTTACCTATTGTTTGTTATAACTTGAAAAGGATAGCCTATATTCTTGACTAAGTTTGATGGATTGAGATGAACTAAGGCCTGAAGTGCACGTGTGAAAAAGGAGAGATTTCCAGATAATTGCAAACCATAAGAGGAATGAATGAGTCTCTGTCGATGACTTTAATTCTATCTTGAATCACTTTCTCTCATATATTCTGTTTTTGATCTTATATCATATAACAAACATTACATTATTATGTTTGGTGTTTACAGACTTGCCTAGTTTAAAACTTTGACAGACGGCTTTATACAATACAACATATCAACTCACTGAAACTTTTTAAATTGTAAAACAGACAAGGTTGTCAAACGGTATATTTAAATGTTAGAACTGAATACAAATTTTCTCTATATTTATAGTGTAATATCCTTGGTTTTATCATCTACTATGTTTGGTATTATATAGATATATATTTCTATCTACAGGTGTGGCCGAGTGATTAAGGAGCTTGCTTCCCAACCATGTAGTCATAGGTTC
Organism: Octopus bimaculoides; assembly: GCF_046866305.1. Taxonomy (NCBI): domain Eukaryota; kingdom Metazoa; phylum Mollusca; class Cephalopoda; order Octopoda; family Octopodidae; genus Octopus; species Octopus bimaculoides. The sequence goes on from NC_142937.1 coordinate 16,658,336, forward strand.
AGTCCCCACTTCATGACACCTTGGACAAATATCTTCTACTATAAACCAGATTGGATTTGACAGATGGAAAGAAAAGAAACCCATCACTACACACACACACACACACACACACATGTTCGTGTGTGTGTGTGTGTGTGTGTGTGTGTGTGTGTGTGTGTAACCTTCTCTTGACATTACATGATGGTTGTAAACTTGTGTGACTGACATAGAAGCATTGTTGTTTGTTTCTAGTCATCTGTAAAAAACATGCTGAGACATGAGTAAATATTACTGTGCTTAGAAACAGGTGAGGGCTGGCAACCAGTAGAGCAGAAAATCTGCCTCACCAAATTTCATCAGAGGCATGGAGAAGTGGATGTTAAATGATGATGGTAATGATATTATTTCTACAACTGTAAAAAAATTCTTTTACATTTTCTTAATGTTTTAATTTCTTTTCATATGAAAATTAAATACGATAAGATACCTGGATCTTTAAGCTTGACATGTTGGTAGAATGATGGCACCAAGAGTAAAATTTGACATATTTCAGCAGAAAGAAGAGATCTGTAATCTTTGTAACTGAAAAAAGAAAACAAACAAGCAGCAACGATAAACTTCAATCAGTGCCACCACCACCACCACCATCACCATCATTTTAATGTCTATTTTTCTATGCTTGCATGGATCAAACAGAATACCTTGTGGATGATACTTTTGCAGCTGGATGTCCTTCCTGTTACCAACCCTCATCTGTTTCCAAGCAAGGTAATATTTCCCCATGGCCAGACATGTTTTCATGGAAGACTGGAAACAAACACCACTTGTATGATAGTAATGTTCATTTACAAGCATAAAACATGATGCCTAGGCAAGAGTACACACACACACACACACACACGCACACACACACACACATACATATATATTCTTCCTGAGTCTGTTTACTAGCTCATGGTTCATGTTATGGGTGACTACGAGACCGTCATCCTTGTATAATCCTGCATCTATAAAAGGGAATTATGGATGCAGGTTGTGTAAAATATATGCTCCTATATATTATATATGTACACACACACACACACACACACACACACACACACACACACACACACACACACACACAATGGGCTTCTTCCAGTTGCCATCTGCCAAATCCACTTATAAGGCTTTGGTCAACTCAGTAAAAAATATTTGTCCAAGGTGCCATGCAGTGGAACTGAACCTGAGACTACATGTTTGGGATGCAAGCTTCTGAACCTCACGGTAGTGTAATTATATACTTCCATAACTAGATGAGAGGGTTGAATCAGAGTTTGTTTACCTTGAGTTGGAGGATACTTTTTTCAAATTGTCGCACCTATGATCAGTGAGTTTCAACAAGTCAGGGACGTTGTTGTAAACATAAAGGAATAAATCATCATAAATGCCTTCCTCCTACAAATACAACATCAAGAATAGTGACTGGCATGTCAGCTCATGATTCTTAATTCACATTTACTTGGAACTAACATTTAACCAGGGTATTGTACCCATATCTGTGTGTGTATGCGTATGCCTACATGCATATGTGTATGCTTGCATATATGTGCATGCATGCATGTGTGTGTATATGTGTATATATGTGCCAGCCTGCATACATGTATGCATGAGTGTGTGCATGCATGTATCAAGAAAGGATCAAAGGTTGTTCCTGAGCCATAGGCTCAAAAGTCTGGTTTCCCAGATTCATATATATTGCCCATCCCACCACTGGATAGGATGCCAGTCCATCACAGGATTACTGATTTTTGTCAGCTGAATAGACTGGAGCAATGTGAAATGAAGTGTTTTACTCAAGTGCACAACACATTGCTCAGGAATCAAAACCACAATCTTAGGATCATGAATGCAACACCCTAACCACTAAGTTACATGCATGTGTATATGTGCTAATATGTGTTTCCATGCATGTTTGTGCTTAATGTGTATGTGATCATTATCATAAGTGAAGGTGTGTGGCTTAGTGGTTAGGGTACTCAGCTCACATTTGTAAGGTCATGAGTTCAATTCCCAGTGACACATCGTGTCCTTGAGCAAGACATTCTATTTCATGTTGCATCAGTCCACTCAGCTGGCAAAAATGGATTGTCTCTGTATTTCAAAGGGCCAGCCTTGTCACATTCTGTGTCACATTGAATCTCCTTGAGAACTATATTAAGTATACACATGTCTGTGGAGTGCTCAGCCGCTTGCACATTAATTTCACAAGCAGTCTATTGCATTGATCAGATCAACTGGAAGCTTTGGTATTATAACTGTCAGAGCGCCAGTGCCATTATCATAAATGCATACATGTACAGGTAATTGGCAACTGGACACTTGTGTGTATGTGTGTGTGTGTGTGTGTGTGTGTGTGTGTGTGTGTGTGTGTGAGTTTAAAGTCATAATCATCAAAACCACTGCCACTACCTCTATTGTAATCTATGTTGTCCTTATCAAGATTTATTGAAACAAAGGCAGTATATTTCAACAGAAATAGAGTAACAAAAGAGTTAAATTCTTTATATATTGGTAAATGTCTGAGAGAAAGAAGTAAGTTTCACTTACACTGTCTTCCTCATTGTCAACTTTGATGGCATTCAGTAGTAAAATAACCACAAGACAACGAATGGTTCTTGGTAACAGGAACAGATCAATACTGAGATGATTCCTATCAGAGAAATTTAAGTAAAACAAAAATAATGACTGTGACTCTGTGTGTGTGTGTGTGTGTGTGTGTGAAAGAGAAAGAGAGAGAGAAGTGATCATAAACAAGAGAGCTAACATAGGAGCCTCTGCATAGTCCATTTGTTAGAAATGATGTTCAATTATATTCAAATTTCTTTCAAAGAAAGTTTGGTGATGGGAAGGGCATCTGGATGTTCAAACAATGATGCATGCGTACACACGTGCACACACACGCACACACACACACACACACACACACACAGTGTAAATGGAGTAAGTAAGTTTGGCCGAAACTGTTCCTCTCTAAGCTGAACTCTACTAGAAGGTTTGAATTAAGTACTAGAAGTAGAAAAATAGAATTCTAGGTTTCTTTTATGGCAGTAAATAGTTCTTGTGGTATCTACTTACAGCTAAATGGACTGAATCATTTGACTATTACATGTCTTTGTCTCAGACACAGTGCAGTCGCTGTAACAGCATATTAAGCATTAGTGCCAACCTCCCAACAGCTGGTAATCTTACAACCCATTGAATCAGTCATGTAAGCAGCTTAAGAAAAAAATTACATGCATTAAATCATTTGATTTAATTAGTAAATATAATTTTTTTAAAAATAAAACTAACTCATGCAAATAATTAAAAAAAAGACTAGTGAAAATATCTAAAAATTATAATACCAAAGCAACAAAACCAGTTTAAAATACAACTTCAGTTTCTTTGCGAGTTGTTCATCTTATGTGCATCAAAAGGAAATAATTACATTTTGTTTGAGCAGAATTAAATGTTAGATATTTCTCACCCATATTTGTGTAAGCTGGTTAAGGCCAACATGTCAACAATAACCTGTGTTGGAAGATGAAATTCTAGTGACACCTGTGCAACAGAAATGAAACAGAAAGAAAAAACAATCAGTGGTTTTACCCTTTTGATACAAACCTACCTGAGTCCACACTTGGATTCATGATTCAAATTTTTTGTTTAAAGTGATTCAAATTAAAACCTTCCATCAAAGTTTCATGTTAATTTATATTCCAAACATCAGTTTAATAATGACAAAGTTATTTTATTAAAATTTTCGTTGCTTCTTGCAACCTTTTCAATAGTTGTTGACTTGCTTTACTAAATTATCCGTTACTTTAAAAATTAACTGAAGCAAAGCCAGAGTATTTAAAAAAAGATATTGTGACAAGAGTTAAGCAGACCTATGTACGAAGGCATTCCAGCTATGACCATCCAGTCATTTTTGTATTTAATCACAGCAAGCCTCAAACTACATCATTCAATGATGGTAGGGTGTGATTTTACCCTTTTGATACCAGCATGCTTGAGTTTGGCTCTAGTTCTATTATACAATTTTTCTCATTTGAAGCAATCTAAATTAAAACCTTTCATCAACATTTTATGACTAAGTTATTTTCCTGAATTCTTCATTATTTTCAAAATTAACTGAAGGTAAGGTAGCATATTTCAACAGAAATATGGTAATAAAAGCATTAAGTGTTTAACTCTTTTGAGACCGACTAACCAGAGACACTCCTGGTTGTATGATAGAAACACACACACACACACGCACACACACACACACGCACACACACACACACGCACACACACACACACACAAAGTTTCTATCTATCAGATTTGATTCATAGTCTTTGAGCAACTGAAGACTATGGTAGAAGGTACTTGCCATTATTGCCTCGCCTTGGGATTGAGCCTGAAACTAAACAGCTGCACGGCGACCAATGTAACCAGACATCCATGTCCATGTTAAAAATTATTATTATTCATTGCATTATTGTTGCTTTGTTTTGTATGAGCTGTTCCAAGTCACACCCAGTGACCTCAAGTACCATCAAGATGTATGTTTTATTAGAAGTGTTGTTTATGATTAGCGATGATATATTGTACAGGAGGGAGACCAGAAACTGAGAACTAAGATTCTGTTAAATTTGTAATATTTCAGTTTTGGAAGAGTTTTAAGAGAATCAAATAGTTTCAAGTTGACAATGTTTTTCTTAGAATGAATGTGGGCAGTACCCATGAGAACAATCTTTTGTAGTTCTGATACTTTTGAATTTCTTGATATTTGGCTATAGTGTTTAAGAGCACCATTTGGTGTTGTCTCCAAAGCACTGTTGATCACAGATATAGTTGTTGTTCTTAGATGACACATTTTTGAAACCTCTATTTCAACTTTTGAAATGTTTTTAGAGCTATTGCAATTTGCTTGGATTGACATATCTGTGAGCAGACATGTTTTGTCAAGGTGATTTTTTTTACCACAATATCAGTATGAATAGTAAAATCCCAAAGAACAGTGATCGTTATTTTCTACCACTTTGGCAGGCTTATGCACCCACCAGTTCATCTCATATGGGAGTCCAGCTATTGAAAGTCACTCACTTTTGGGAAATTATTCATTATTAAAATTTTATTGTTATTTTTATCCTTTTGTTTACATGGTCCTTCATGAAATCCACATTGTATTGCACTGTAATGTTCTCAATCTTTTTTGTAAATCCTTAGTGGTTAATAAAGAAATTATTATTATTATTATTATTATTATTATTATTATTATTATTATTATTATTATTATTATTATTAATGTGGCAAGCTGACAGGATTGTTACTGCTTTGGACAAAATGCTTTTTTCTTCTGGCTTTAAGTTCTGGATTCAAATTCTGCTGAGGTCAACTTTGCCTTTCATCCTTTCAGGGTCAATAAAATAAGTACCTGTTGCACACTGGGGTTGATAGAATTGACTAGCTGCTCCACTAAAAATTTCAGGCCATGTGCCTATAGTAGAAAGGATTATCATTTGTAATATTCTATGTCTTTAAGATAAATTCCAAGCATAAGGCTGGTTTATTTAAGTGTTTGTATAGTCTATCTTCAAAGTTTTGCCAATGTAGGTGAAAAGAAAACATCATGATTATTACTAATAAAGCAATCCTAAGACAGGAATGTCACAAGAATTTAAATTTTAATTCTATTATTCTATGATACATTCTTTAAATTACTCTTGTATGCCTATACTATGATTATTGCATGAGTCCTCATTTTAAAGACATTTTTTTTTGTTGCAATTAATTACGTGTGTGTGTGTGTGTATATATATATATATATATATATATATGTACACACACACATTTGTATGTACACACACACACTTGTATGTACACACACACACTTGTATGTACACACACACACACACACATTATACATTACAGCTAAAAGCAGTTGACACAAATGTCTTTTCTCTCAGAGGAAAGTTTTAGCCTCAACACATTAGATTCCTCTTTTCCCCATTGGTTACAAAACTAATCTAAACTCAATGACTTTATTGTAAAATCTTAGCCAATGCAGACTGTGGAGTCTATTTTTGACATAATCTATCATCATCATCATCATCATCATCATCATCATCATCATCATCATTGTCATTATAATCATCATCATTCTCATCATCATTCTCATCATCATCACTATCACCATCACTATCGTTATCAATATTGGCATCATCATCATCACCATTATCATCACCTTCATCACCCTAATTACCATCACCCTCCTCTTCCTTCTCACCATTATCATCATTATGACCACTCAATTTTAAAATTAAACCCTCCCCACCATCCTCCACCCACACTCCTTACATCTCTAATACTACCTCACACTCACCATAGCTCCAACCTCACTCCAGAAGCAAATATCCCCCCACCTTTTTTGCTCCTATCCAAGGAATGTAACTCCAATGAACCACAAAATTTTTCAGCTTTGGTTTTGACCTTACTGATTTTGCTTTTTTTAGATCTACTGTTAGACCATCTAACAAGATATGACACATCCATACATCTTGTGACAAAGAACCTATGTCATACTATTCTTTTAAGCCTTTTCTGATGATTGCCGGGATTATCTCAACTCCTGGTATGAATGGTATGAAACCAACTGATAAAGTGACTGAGTGGCTGTGTGGTAAGTAGCTTGCTTACTAACCACATGGTTCTGGGCTCAGTCCCACTGCATGGCACCTTGGGCAAGTGTCTTCTACTATAACCTCGGGCCGACCAAAGCCTTGTGAGTGGATTTGGTAGACGGAAACTGAAAGAAGCCTGTCATATATGTATATATATATATATATATATATATATATATATATATATATATATATATATACATATATATATATATGTATGTGTGTGCATATGTTTGTGTGTCTATGTTTGTCTGCCCCAACATTGCTTGACAACCGATGCTGGTGTGCTTACGTCCCCGTAACTTAGCGGTTTGGCAAAAAAGACCGATAGAATGAGTATTGGGCTTACAAAGAATAAGTCCTGGGGTCAATTTGCTTGACTAAAGGCGGTGCTCCAGCATGGCTGCAGTCAAATGACTGAATCAAGTAAAAGTGTAAAAGAGAGTTCACTCTCCAGTTCACTCAGCTGTAGAAATGAGTTGCGACGTCACTGGTGTCAAGCTGTATCGGCCTTAGCCTTTCCCTTGGATAACATCAGTGGCGTGGCGAGGGGAGGCCGGTATGTATGGGCGACTGCTGGTCTTCCATAAACAACCTTGCCTGGACTTGTGCCTGGGAGGGTACCTTTCTAGGTGCAATCCCATGGTCAGTCTGACCTAAGGGGGTTGCAGCACACACACACACACATATATATATATATATATATATTCACACACACAACACACACACACACACACACACACACACACATTATGTTGGTGCATAATTAATGGCGATTTTTTAAAATTCTAATACTGTTGTAAATTAAATTATAAAACAGTTATGCACCAACCCAATATATGTACACCCACACATACTTACATATGTACATTAATACATACATCATACATGCGTATCTGATGGTGTATATATAAGGATGAGACACAGGAAACTTTCACTGGTGACTCACACAAAATAATCTTTGAATATATTTCACTGAACTCTTGAATACTTATTTTTCTTAATTGGAATTCACACAAGTACAGCCCCATGTTTATCTCTCCCTCTCTGTCTTTCTCCCCTCACCACATATATATATATACACACACACTCATACATACATATGTACGTACATACATACATACATACATACATACATACATACATACATACATTACACATTATGGTTAGCATTTTCAAATGCTGACAAAGATGTGATGATTTTTGTGAAAATAATTGTTTTTATAGTTTTATGTACCCCTTTTTTTTGCAAAGACCCATATTTGGAAAAACTGTTCAACCCACACTGACCTTTGAAACTAATTACTTACCAGAAGTAAAAGAAAAAGAATGTTACTGTTTTCCTGATTTTGTTGCCTGGCTTCCAAGAGTCCTTCAAAAATGTTTTGGTAGATTTCTAATTTCTCAATGCTGTAGTAAAATAAGAGGTGCTACAGATGAATAGATCTTATTATAAGTTTGGATCTTTATCTCTCTGATACTTATTAACCCTTTTGATACTAACCCACCTCAAACTGCTCCTGGTTCTGTGACACTAAAGGAATACACATATGTTGAAATACACTGAATTTGTTTAAATTTTGTTGTTGTTGTTGTTGGCACTCCATCGCTTATGACGTCAGGGTTCCAGTTGATCTGATCAACAGAACAGCCTGCTCATGAAATTAACGTGCAAGTGGCTGAGTACTCCACAGACTTGTGTACCCTTTAACATAGTTCTCGGGGATATTCAGTGTGACACAGAGTGTGACAAGGCTGACCCTTTGAATTACAGGCACAACAGAAACAGGAAGTAAGAGTGAGAGAAAGTTGTGGTGGAAGAGTACAGCAGGGTTCGCCACCATCCCCTGCCGGAGCCTCGTGGAGCTTTAGGTGTTTTCGCTCAATAAACACTCACAACACCTGGTCTGGGAATCAAAACCGCGATCCTATGACCGCGAGTCCACTGCCCTAACCACTGGGCCATTGCGCCTCCACTTGTTTCAATTAACTTTGAAAATAATGGAGTTTATTAGAATAACTGTTTTTATTAAACTGGTATTTTAATTTAGATCACTTTAAAGCAGGAAGTTTAAATCATAAAACCAGGAGCAATTGCAGGTGGGTTGATATCAAAAAGATTAAGACATGAATAGTCATTTTAAATAGTAACTTTGGTTATACAAATAAGAAAAGAGTGAATATACAACCAAAGTACCTGTTTCTGATGGTTGACAATACAGGAAGGTTTGTTTAACAAGCAAATGATAATTTTTAATGACCAAAGATTTACATATCATTATTAAGGTCACTGTTAATTAGGTTAAAAAATAATTTAACTTCCAGCTACAGAGCTGAAAAGTTCATGCCTTTGTTCCAGACAATTCCAGACAATTAACAGTGTTGAATTTAAATTTGTCAAAGGGTTTGGATGATCATAACTGAATATTCATTATGTGGCCTTCTTTCAGCCAATTCTATTCCCTGACAACTAAGAATGGAATCATTATGGATGAACTTAATCATCACCATAATTAATAAATACAGAAGGCATTTGCCCATAGTGTTGCACTGTTGGACTGAACCTGAGACCACATGGCTTGTTGATGTTAAATTTACAATTTACTTCTCAATTTCTGTTTACCTGTTCAATTCCAACTGGAGATTTCCCTGCATACTGTATGCCAAATATTTCAGTCTCTTCCTGTCTATTTCTGAAATCAGTAAAATTAAATTTTAAAAAAAAAACCCAAAAGCCATTTTTTTTATTTCGGTGATTAAATATATATTAAATACTGATTTTTAACACAAACAAAAAGGTTATACATTTTGAAGGGGGACACAGAAAAAACAGACAAATTGAACTTTAGTATTTAAATGATGGTAATTTTATTAATCTCCCAAAAGGATGAAGGATGAAAAAGTTGATCTGAGCAGAATTCAGATTAAGAATGTAAAGAATGTAACTAAATATATAGGCGTAGGAGTGGCTGTGTGGTCAGTAGCTTGCTTACCAACCACATGGTTCTGGGTTCAGTCTCACTGCGTGGCACCTTGGGCAAGTGTCTTCTACTATAGCCTCGGGCCGACCAAAGCCTTGTGAGTGGATTTGGTAGACGGAAATTGAAAGAAGCCCATCGTATATATGTATATATATATATATATATATATATATATATATATATATATATATATATGTATGTGTGTGCATATATGTTTGTGTGTCTGTGTTTGCCCCCCCCCCCAACATCGCTTGACAACCAATGCTGGTGTGCTTACGTCCCCGTAACTTAGCGGTTTGGCAAAAGAGACCAATAGAGTAAGTACTAGGCTTACAAAGAATAAGTCCTGGGGTCGATTTGCTTGACTAAAGGCGGTGCTCCAGCATGGCCACAGTCAAATGACTGAAACAAGTAAAAGAGTAAAGAGAGAGTAAAAGAGTAAATACTGCAAATTATGTATGTTTTGGTGAAGTTGCTCATGCTGACCTTGACCTCTGCTACAAAACTGAAGTAATGCAGAGAATGAATGCAGAAAATGAGAGAGAAGAGGCCAGAACAGAACAGATTTCTTGTTATGGAGAAGCTACACAATTACTCACATTATGGAAGAGAATATGGAAGTGGCTGAGGTGGAACAAGAAAGGGATGAAAATAAGGCTGATGAAGTATCAAGGTGAACCCTCAAAATATTAGGTGAGTTGAAGTGAGTGAGAGAGCTTATAGAAAAACAGTCAACATACCACTGTTTAGTGACGTTTTCTGTGGGAAGCGCATGAGCAGGTGACATGCCTGGTAAAAATATATAAGCAGAAAAAAATTTCAACTGATTGGTAAACTTTGGTTT